>NC_054745.1:3386189-3692126 GCF_018143015.1 Lytechinus variegatus | reverse complement strand
GCAGTAAAAGATGTGTACGCAGACCATTCCCGAAAACTAGTGAAATAAGAAATACATGAGAGACTGGTAAAATATTTTCAACTTTGTCTTCTGACCATTGATGCAGCAGATGTGTACGGAGACCATTCCCGAAACCTAGTGAAATAAGAAATAAATAAGAGACTGGTAAACTATTTCCAACCTTGTCTTTTGACCATCGATACTGGAGTTGAAGCATTTGGCAGGTCAAGATGTGAATGGTTACCATTCTGTAAAACAAGAAATATATGAGAGACTGGTAACAAATGCATATGCTTGGCTTACTAATGTTCAGCTTTCAATCAACATGAACCACTAGAAAAGGAGGGGATTATTGGAAATTATAATAACATGAAAATGGGGCATCTTTTATCATCTGATGGCACAATTGAAGATAATTTTTATTTTATTAAAGTTTATAGGGGAAAAGGCTCAGAGTAAACTTTAAGAATGCAGGAAAATTTAAAAATGTATCTCACCAAACAATCCCCTGGACACCATGTGGTACACTTGCGAGAAGTGGCTAGATCCAGAGAAGACCGGTTGAAAGCAGATCCAAGAGGGTTGACCACATCATAGTTCATAGCTATGCATAATAAAAACACAAGAATGATAAGAAATTTGTAAATTTTTACAAGACAAGTCCACCCCAACAAAAAGTTTATTTGAATAAAAAGAGAAAAATATAACAAGCATAACACTGAAAATTTGACCAAAATTAGATGTAAAATAAGAAAGTTATGGCATTTTGAAGTTTTGCTTAATTTAAAAAACAGTTATATACACATCCTGATCGGTATGCAAAGGAGAAGTCTGATGATGTCACCCACTCACTATTTCTTTTGTACTTCATTATATGAAATATTCTAATTTTCTCCACATTGTAAAGTGAAACAATTAATTCCTCCTCAACATGTGCAATTAGCATTGTTTAATACTATATGGTTCAGCCGAGTTGGTCCTTCTTGTTAAATATGTAAAAAATATTGTATACTTCAAGCAATGAAAAGCAAAAGAAATAGTGAGTGAAGGACATCATTGACTGTCTCATTTGCATGTCACTGAATTGTGTATATCACTGTTTCGTAAAAAATAGTGAAACTCCAAAACGTCATAACTTTCTTATTTTACATTTTGATGAAATTTTCAGCATTATGCTAGTTTGATTTTTTTTCTATTTATTCAAATCAACGTTTTTTGGGAGTAGACTTGACATTTAATAAACAACAATGGGTGAAGTGTCTAACATCGCAAAGTGATATAACGTATCGTAGTGGCAGATCATTATTTAAGATAACAATCTCTTGACTGACATACACACAAATCCTCTTACCATTCATATAGCAATATTCCCAGTCTACAGTAAGGCCATCACTGCGCTGGCATTCGACGAGTCTCGTCTCGTGTCCGACTCCGCAACCAGCCTTGGTATCAAATTGGCAACCACTCCAGTTTCCTTTGTGCCACTTATAGGTGAAGCAAGGTTTGATGTTACAAGGTCTTGTCTGGTAAAAGATGAATGATTTATAAATGAAATGAGCTCACTTGCAAAAGGGGTTAGGTCCATTTTTCATCAAATTTGATTTTTATATCTTAATCTATAGATCTTTAGTAGCTCTATATAGATGATTCTAAAGAAAAGTTGAAATTCCTAGTAAAAAGTGAACTAAAATGGCAAAGAAAAATCACTTATTTTCAAAAGGGGTTAGGTCCATATCAGTTTAGTATTGCAAAAGGGGTTAGGTCCACGCAAATTTTTTTTGGAAAAGAATATCTTTAAAAATATGAAGACAAGTAGATTTCTTGTATACCAATTTTATGTTCTCATGGTAGGGTATCATGAAAATTCAGTTTCGCATAAGAATATTGCAATATGACAGAATAAAAAACATGCTTTTTCTCGGAATGGTCCAAAGTGGACCTAACCCTTTTTGCAACTTAACTCTTCAAATATCAAATACAACCATTTAATTATAACAGGTCCGTTCATATACTGTAGCACCGCAAAATATTTCAATATCACCATCATCTTCTTCATCATAATTTTCATCATCATCATCATCACCATCATCATCGTCATCACCACACCATCATCATCACCATCCTCATCATCATCATCATCATCATCACCATCATCATCATCACCATCATCATCATCATCATCATCGTCATCATCATCATCAGATCTGAACATTCATCCTCCTAACCATCTTACCTCATTGAGGCTATGTGCATCCTGGCACCTTCGCCCGTGCCCGGAGGACCTGGTGACGATCTTCCTAGTCCTGAACGTGATGCCATCGGTCCCACAGGTGGCGCTGCAAGATGACCATGGGGTAAATGCCCCGAGTTGACAATCTATGGGACATTCAACCATGCATGTTTCATGGGTCGTGATGTTTGCGTGTTGGCAGCGGTCCATGGTCACAGGGATGTTGGCAGCGTTGACGCAGTTCAGCGTCCGGAATCTGGTTCCTAGGATACAAAGAAAGAGAAAGGGCTTTTGACGATGTTGACAATATTTCTCTTTTTTAATGGTGAGATGATCAACATGATGAAGTTATTAATAATAATAATAATAACAGCTGGATTTATATAGCGCTTTTTGCCCAGGATACAAAGCACTTGCTATTAAAACCCCGGGTTCAGCTCAAGCTACCATCACCGGCGCTCAGTGCATGCAAGGAATTAATTAATCCTCCCGGCTACCCATTCACCTCACCTGGGTCGAGTGCAGCACAGTGTGGATGAATTTCTTGCTGGAGTAAAACACGTCAAGGCTAGGATTCGAACCCATGACCCTCTGTTTGAAAGGCGAGAGTCAGAATCACTAGACACACCCGCATATTAGTGATGATGACTGAGATTATGATTATTCTTATGTCAAGATGTATGCCTCCATCTTTGCTAGATCACAAATGATTTTAAAAGATGAACCATGTGATCTCCAATCATATTCTTGTCAATATCAAACAATTTTTTTTCATTTCTTGTTTATATTTAGCTATTGCACTGCTTTATTGTTTGCTTTATTGCCATAGTTGAGCATGCTATTTTATTCATGAGTCCATTTATGATTTATTAGTTCAAAACAGTGGACTTTTTCATGAAATTGGGTGCTCAACCACAGCTACAAGCATCGGTTTGGCGCACCGTGACAAAAGCATGCATCAGCAATTAAATTTTTTACATATGCAGTAGATTTAAGCATAATTCATACAGGAAATCTTCATCAACTATAGATTCACCCAATACTTTTCAAAACCACCTTTGTGAATTTATGTTATTTTGGTCCTTAACCCTCAATAGACTGGGCTATTTTGACACCTAAGAAGACTTTGATCTCGGCCGTCGATCCTGCGATCACAACGAAAATTGGTACGCGCATAACCCATGGCATTATCTACAAAACTATAATATCTAATTTATGCGTAAAATCATAAGTTTGCTGAATCAAAACTATAATATCTAATTTATGCGTAAAATCAGAAGTTTGCTGAATCAGCCCCCCCCCGTCTTCTAAGGTGTCGAAATAGCCCAGTCTATTTAGGATTAACCCTAATTCTCCCGGGGGGGGCCATAATGGCCCCCCCTCAACAATTTTCGCAATATATCTGCTGCGCGAAATTTTTTCACCTCGCAGCTCACTGACTTTAGGATTAACCCTAATTCTCCCGGGGGGGCCATAATGGCCCCCCCTCAACAATTTTCGCGATATATCTGCTGCGCGAAATTTTTTCACCTCGCAGCTCACTGACTTTTTACATTCAAGTCTCGCGCAAATTTTGAGACCAAAGTTGTGAAGCCCGGGTACGCGGTTACGACATTATGCAACATTATGCAAGTGCATGTCAGACCCACCAAAATTGCTCATAAACGTGATTTCATGTACAAATCCAATGCAAATTGCGTATTTAGCCAAAATTCATAAATGTATCATTATTTCTACTTTTACTGATTAAACTTAATTAATTTTGCCTTGTTTATGATCAGAATTATGTCTGGAACAATTTCCGATGAAAAAGCAATAAAAAACAAAAAGTAAAAAAAACAAAGAAATACATAAGAAATTCATAAAACAATAAAATACATAAGAAATTTATTTCCAAACCAAAGTTTTTTTGAATTACGATTGTTAAGAATGCTACAAAGAAAATTTTTACCAAAAATTAGCATTCTAGGAGCTTTATTTAGTGAATTAGAGCAAAAAGTATGATTTATGCATAAATTAGCATAATTAATTCAGATAAAATAAAATCTCATTATTTTTGAAAATTTTACCATACAGCCTTGTAGATTACATCGCACACTACCAGCGTGCAAATTTTTGCGTCGCTCGCGCGATCGGCGGCAGAGATCTTAAGGGGGGGCCATAATGGCCCCCCCCGGGAAAGACAAGAATCAAAATAACCCGGGAGATTTAGGGTTAAGCCATGCACAACACTACAGACAACTAAAGGCCTCATACCTCTCCCACACTCTCCCTGGATAGGCCTGCATGTGCTCCATTCTCCCGTAGCCAGCGTGAAGACCGATGCTAAGCAATCCGCCTGAGAACACGCTTCAGTCTGCCTGATTGGTATGCAAGGCTGCAGCTCGGCATCAGGGCGAATCACGATCCTGCTCCGAGATTTTTTGGCGTTCATGCACGGCTGACTGCAGCTTGTAAATGCGGACCACTCACTGAAAACACATTCACCTAATATTGGGAATGAAAGAAAGAAGGATTGTGTTTATAATGACAAAATGTGTATGACCACTCCACTATACATAGACAAAAGCTAGGTGGAGAAGGTGATAAACTGAATTTGTTTGGCTTGTTCAAAATACTGGATAAAAAAAATAGAGTTTTCTCCACTTTTCTACTCATATCATCATCATCATCACCACCATCATCATCATCACCATCATCATCACCATCATCATTATCACCATTATCATCATCATCATCATCATTACCATCATCATCATCATTACCATCATGACCATCATCATCACCATCATCATCATCATCACCATCATCATCACCATCATCATCATCATCACCATCATAATCATCATCATCGCCACCATCATCATCATCATCACCACCACCATCATCATCATCACCATCATCATCATCATCATAATCACCATCACCACCATCATTACCTTGGCAAGGTAAATGACAAGCCTGCGTCAGAGGTGGCCTTGGTGTTCTCCCTTGACACAAGCTTTCATTCCCAGCGCCTGCTGGACAGCTTATGCTTCTGGACTGAGTTCCTGCTCCACAATTAGTCTTCAGATCTGTTGGTAGACAGGGCGCCCACTAGATCAGAACGCAGAGAGGAGATTACAATCATTGCATACTTTTCTCTTAGCAATTGGGGAGAAATTATCCCTTTCCCAAAAATCTACATCTCCAAAGATTTTCTAGCATCCGCATCAGGTGTGTGTTTAATATAAATATTTGTAAGTTATGAACTACTTTACGAATAACTGGCGATACCTTCTTGTGCTTTGAATAAATCAATGAGAAACAGATTATAGTACCCAAGATGGTATCATCTTTTGTTTGTAAAGTCACTTGTCAAAAGTCTGAACTGCATCTTTAGTGCAAGAATTCAGCAAGTGGCCTCTCGTTATCAAATCTTACACTTCATCATACAAAAAGCTGCTATAAAAAGACACAAACAGGGTTCCCTACTTTTCAAAAAAACAAACTTCCCTGATTTTTCCCTAATGAAGTTTGAAAATTTCCCAATAATTATTTAAACTCATTCCCAGTTTCACATGTCTTCTAAGTTGTAGCAGTGAATTACACATATTTTCAGTATAAAAACAATAATGTAGAATTAATATAAGTACTATTACACAGGCACCATAATCAGTCATTCAATTGATGTTGTTTTGATATGCAACAAACTGTAACAGTCTGACTGACTACAGTGCATTCGAATTTTGGGCTGATCAAAATTCTTTGATTTTTTTCCCCTTATTTAATGCATTTTCCATTGATTTGAGGTATTTTTCAAATCAAATTCACTGACTGGAAAAAAATAGAATTTTCAATTTCTATGACAGGCTGGGAAGCCTGAAAAAGTAGCCCGTATTCCGAACTCGAGTTTAAATTCAACCCTGGTTTAAAGTTGTGGTTTATCTACGGAGAGCCAATTGGAACAGAAATCCCTCAATTTATTAACTCACATGACACCCACATTGTTCATAAATGTCTCAATGGAATGATAAATCAAGTATCTTTCTTTATTATGAAAGCAAAAGGAAACAAAATAGTAAACATAAGAAATATATAATATAAACATAATTTTTGAATTTTTGGCACCTTATAATTTCAGTGCAGAGTTAGACCGTGGTGTAAGTTAAACCTGACTTAAGAATACGGGCCAGAGACTTTACTGCCGGACTCCTGCTAAAAGACGCCATAAAGACTTTTTACAAGGTACATAAGCAAAGTGGTTTCAGTAAGGCATCTTACCTCTGAAATCTCCCATTCTATAAGGTCACATGATCTCTCGAAGCACATCTGTGTGTCCGTCAATAGAGGGCAGGCCCTACCTCCCTGGACTGGATTCATTGTGATTTCTCTCATTCGCGTCCTCTCTCCTACCAAAACAAGCCATATTTCAAATTGAAAGAATCTCGCATATGAATACAAGTATGCCCCAAGCCAATGATAACAATGACCTTTGTATGTCTCATGCAGATTTTGGTCAGCGCTACATTCATTCTGGGAAATTTTTTGTAAAATTCTGGTATAAATAAAACACAATATTGGCTCATAAATAAATTAGCAGTCCCATGCTTGAACTCAATTTGGTCAAGAGAAAGAAGTTTGATCGGTGTCTTATATGCATCTCTGGATGTCGCACAAGTGATCTTCTCAAGCTATAGTGTATAATGTGTGAGATGTCAATGTAATGTTGAACCAATAAAGGTATGCAGTTTCCACAAGGTCAAAATCAATCTTATTTTGCTCCTAATATTGGCAACAATCATGAATTTTTCTTAACACTTTGACCAGCGAGTAAGCTCGCAAATAATTGAACATTGGACATTGCAAAGGCAATTGTGGATTGGTCAAAATGGAATGTGCTAATAAGTCTAATTTGGAATTATGGTATTAGAGGTTCATAAGTGGACAGGACATACCTTGACCACATGCCTGTGAGCATGATGACCAATTTGACCATTGAGTGACCTCACAATCGATGGAACACTGGACGGTACAGGGGTGTTCTTGCAAGGGTCCAGTCTGGGATGGGTCGAGAGACGGACAGAAGAGGTCAGCGACCTGGACGTAATCGTTCCTGATGCAGATTGCTGCTCGACTCTGCTTTCCAGCTCCACATTGCATTCCTGTACATATTAATGATAAATTCCGTGAACTCTAACAAATAGCTTGCAAATAATCATGTTCACAGTCACACCTGCCTGAGCGTCCACTTGTCTAAAGTGGAAAGTTTGTCTTTGGTGGCCACAGAAACTGCCTACCATGTGGAAGAAATGTGCGTTATATTACCTGCCTATGAAGGCCTGGGCAGCGTTTCATCAATATTTTCATCCGACAGGTTGTCAGATCTGACATCTTTCCATGATTTTGATTGGCTTAGAGGCACTGTTCCTATGGTAACTGTCGGATAAACTGGGACTTGTCGGATAAAACATCCGACAAGTCCTTTCATGAAACGCCCCCCAGATGTCTATAATGGCCAGTTGTTGCTGTTTTTACCTTTTTTTTTGGTGGCCGTAATCGTCAGGTTTGACTGATTTTTTTTTACTTAAAAAATGAAAGTTTTTGAATACCTATTCATGTTAGCAGAATGTGGCATACAGGTCATTGAGTACTGTCTTTAGCTATTCCCACAGACACAGGGCAGGGACCATGAGTTGAGTCTGACATGCACTTACGTAATTAAGTTTGCGTAATTTTTTAACCGTGTACCTGGGTGTCACAACTTTGGCGTTAAAAGTTCTACCAGACTTGGGAAAAAGTCAAGAAACAGGACAGCATGAACCTTTCATATTACATATTTATTTGGGGTGTCGTGGTCCACTTGTTAAAGACTTCCGTCTTTCAATCTGAGGGATGTGGGTTCGATTCGCAGCCATGGTGGATTTTCCTTGAGCAAAAAATTCACCCGAACTGTGCGGCACTAATCACGGGTAAGGTAAATGGTTAACGGCAGAAAGTAATTCCTAAAAAAGCTGAGAGCATCCTATTGGTAGACTAGCTTAGCCGAGGTAATAGGAGCACCTTGAGTACCTATCAAGTGTTTATGTGCGTCATACAAATCCTGTATTATTATTAATTATCAATAAAGGAATGTTCATCCTTTCCGGGTTAAGGTTTCACAGACCTTCAGGTAGTAGGCAGGTTGTCCAAGGTCCGAAGGTCCAGGAGTAGATGGATGATTGCAAGCCGCACGACAGGAATTCATGAAGATCGCTGTCTGCTATGTGAGGGCATAGCTCACTCAAGCTATCAGTCATCGCTGGAAAATAAAAAGGAACTTTCTTTGTAAAAATATGAAAATTTCAATTGCTAAAAGGGAAGTACACTCACTGTTGTACTGGGCAGAATCTGCGCTCACTGGACAATGACCTGGAGGGGTGTTTCAATAAGATTTAAGTATGACTTAGAGTGGCACTGAAATATCTCGTTGCGCGTGGTGTATTAAAGGCATGACCACATTGGTCAGATTATACCAAGAGGACCGCACTACTGCATATTGATCAAGGTGGTGTCTTGCATATCATGAACGCATCGGCATTTAAAGGTCCTATGACACCAATTCCATCTTATTCTAGATACATATCTATTATTAGGTAGTTTTACTTGAAAAATACGAATTTACCATCATTTACTACTACTACTACGACTACTACTATTACTACTAGTACAACTACATGCACTACTTCTTTTTTTTTACTAAAACTACTACTACTACATGTACTACTATTACTTCTACTTCTAATACTATTACTACAACTACTACTACTACTACTACTACTACTACTACTACTACTACTACTACTACTACTACTACTACTACTACTACTACTACTACTACTACTACTACTACTACTACTTCTACTACCATTACTACTACTACTATGATGGCGACCTACCAACCAACCTACCTATCTACTACTACAACTTCTTAAAAGATTGTTTAAAAATGAAAATTTAATAATATTTTAAACTGTATTAACTTTAAACTTTATTCAATAAATCTCGTACTACTATAATTCATATTTGTTAGCATCATTACAGGTAATCAAAATGATTCATCCATCAGGATGATGTCATCATTACTTACAGACGCCAACGATGTCCCTCGTCCTCATTCTACAGTAGTTTCTGAGGGATTCTGTGCCACAATTGCTCTGGCACGGACCAAACTCGGACCATTCCGAGAGCAGGCAATCCCCACCGCAGGGTACGTAGCATCGCTGGGTAGAGGTGGGTGGGGGCTGCCTGAAATCCTGAAGGCACATGCCTGAGTGATAAGAGAAACAGATTGGGTTCTAAGAGCTTAATCTATGCAAAAAGAAATAACTGATTATTTTTTTCTTAATTCTAAGTCTTTCAAATATCCAAGACAATCCCCATCACAAGTTAGTTGCGGAAAAGAAAGAAGAAAAAGAAAAACAATGAAAAATACAACTTTTCACATAGGAAGTCTTTCAGACATCCAAGACAATCCCCATCACAAGTCAAGTTGTGGAAAAATAGTAGAAAATAAAAAAACACAAAAAATATACTCAAATACACCAAAAGTGGTCACAACATGAAGTGAAGAAGTTAATTCAAACAATCGGTTAACAAAATCTCCCAGAATTCCCAAATAAAAATGGGAATCATATTGGCAGAAAAAAAAGGAATTTCCAAAAAGAAAAGGCAGATGCCAATGTCTGAGTGTTTTTAATGTATAGTGAAAAGAAAAATCCAGGGGCCCCCGTCTTGTAAAGAGTTACGATTGATCCAATCAATTCCAACTCTATGGAATAGTGTCATAATTTTTCTACAGAAAATTTGCAAAACGTCCTTTGTAAACAAAGGGGAAAACTAAAGATTGTCAAGAAATCAATGAATTTAAGAATATACATTATATCTAGAAAATATTTTGAACAAACATGCATTTATAAGATGCTGACGTTGCTGGCTTTCCATAGTGACGATTGATCGGATCAATGGTAACTCTTTGTAAGACGGGACCCTGTAGACACGGTATATCATCAAAGATTTACCATCTTCAGCCACCAGACCGTCGCTACGGCCGCAGTGGACCTCCCTGGTCTGTAGACCCCTCCCGCAGCTTGACCCGATGACCTGACACACTGACCAGCCACCAGTGACCCATTGGAAAGTATAGCAAGGTTCGATGTCAATACATGGTGTGAACTGGGTAATGATACCTGGAAGAAATATAAATATTTCCATTACAAAAACATAATAAAAACAAATGATGCAATACTCACTGGAACACAAATATCTGGAGATATATTCTATTCATTATTTTTTTCTTCAAAACAGTATTCATATTTTAAGTGTCATTACAAATAGCAGCAGCAGTAGAAGGAGTATGATAAGTAATAACCAGTTGTTGAGGTTGTTGTTCCCTCTGTCAGGGCATTCATGGATGACCTGACGATTGTGTCGAGTAATGAGTCCCAGGTTGACAAAGGCCTCCATAGACTTGAGGAGATGGTAGGTTGGACTAAGATGAGGGATGCAGATCTATGACAAAGTTGTAGAGTGGTTGAAGAAGGTGGATAGGACGTTGATCCCAGGGAATGCAAAGGTGTGGTGCTGCCAATATGGGCTGCTGCCACGGATCATGTGGCAACTGCAGGTGTATGAGGTGGCAGTTTCTAGAGTTGAGAAGATGCAGCAGAAGATGAACTCGTTCTACCGGAAGTGGTTAGGTGTCCCACGGATGTTGACAGATGTAGCATTGTATTGTAGAACTGGAAAGCTAAGGCTTCCTATGGCATCAGTGGTAGAAGAGTACAAGGCTGGGAAGGTTAGGTTGGTCATGATGATGAGGGAGTCAAAGGATCAGACAATAGCGGATTCTCGGCCACCGATCCGTACAGGGAGGAAGTGGAAGGCAGAAGAGGCTACGGATGAAGCTGTGGCAATGGCCAAGTGGAAGGAGATGCGTGGTGCTGTCCAAGTGGGTAGGAGCGGGATAGGGTATCGTCCTGGCATGAGATGGTATAGCAAGCAAGGCAGGAAGGGTAGGAGGGATTTGGTAGTTGAGGCAGTCAAGGAGAAGGAGGAGGAATGTCGGATGGCAAAAGCTGCACAGCAGGGTGTGCAGGGTGCATGGACCCGTTGGGAAGAGGTGGAGCAGAAGGTCTCCTGGGATCAACTCAGGACGATGTCGTCTGGGGCCGTGCGCTTCATGATCAGTTCCACCTTTGATGTCCTGCCAACGCCGGTGAATTTAAAGAGGTGGGGTTGTGCGGAGGACGACAGCTGCAAGGTTTGCAGGAAGGCAAGAGGGTCATTGGAGCATGTCCTGTCAGCTTGTGGAGGGTTATTGCAAACTTATACATGGAGGCATAACCAGGTCTTGAAGGAGATTGGAGCTTTGGCAAGGGCAGCGGTAGAGGCGAGGAAGAAGAATGGAACCCAAGGGTGAGGGGCATCGAGTTTGTCAAGAAGGGGACTAGGTGTAGGAAGACTAGGCAAAGTCAAGGTGTGGGTGGGTTGTTAGCCGTTGCAGACGACTGGGAGGTACGTGTGGACGAGGGGAATAGGACTATGCCGGAAGAGGTGGTGGTCACAGCCCTGCGGCCAGATATGGTTCTTGTGGCTAGGTCGGCACGTAAGATTGTGATGGTTGAGTTGACGGTGCCGTGGGAGACGAGGATAGAAGAGGCGAGGGAGAGGAAAATGGATAAGTATGCTAGTCTGAAGCAGGAGTGTGAGCAGAATGGATGGGGAGCAGAGGTACATACAGTCGAGGTTGGGTGCAGGGGGTTTGCGGGTGTCTCTGCAAGGAGGTGGATCCGAGCAATGGGGTTCAGTGGTAGGGAAGGGGAGAAGTGGGTGAAGAGAATGTGTGGGGCAGCCGAGACGGGCTCGGCTTGGGTTATTCAGAAGGCAGTGTAGTGCTTTCTGGACAAGATTACTTAGGTGTCAATGGGGGTGCTGTCCAGGGTATTCCAGCATAGCACTGGCCAGCCAGGGGGAGGTGTACAGCACTCAAATGGCCGAAACACTTGTGATCCCTGGTGTGCTGCTGATGACCCGTTGACATCTGCAGAATTTAAGATCTTTCTGTATTTTCTACTGATAGTAGTCTGAGTAGTCGTAGTAGTTTGAGAAGTAGAAATAGTAGTTGTAGTAGTAGTGGTAGTAGTGGTAGTAGCAGTAGTAGAAATAGTAGTTGTAGTAGTAGTAGTAGTAGTAGTAGTAGTAGTAGTAGTAGTAGTAGTAGTAGTAGTAGTAGTAGTAGTAGTAGTAGTAGTAGTAGTAGTAGTAGTAGTAGTAGTGGTAGTAGTAGTAGTAGATGTAGCAGTAACAGCAGCAGCAGCAGTAGTAGTAGTAGTAGGAGTAATAGTTGGAGGAAAAGTATAATTACATGTATACATGTAGTAGTTGTAGTAACAGAAGCAGCATCACAAGTAGTTCGTTTAAATTTGAAGTAGTAGCAGTAGGACCAGTAGTAGTAATAGAAGTAGACATAGTAGCAGCAGAAGTATTTGTAGAAAAGCAGCTGCAGTACATGTAGTTGTAGTACTTTTACTTTTCCCCATTTATTAAATTCACGATGTCACAAAGCAGAATTTTGACCTTAACAAAAACGCTCTCGTCTTCCATACCATTTTCATCTGTCTCCTGGGGGCATGGTAGCCCTCCGTTGACCGGTAGAGTCAGGACATGCTTAGTCCTGGTCCTCATGGCATGTAGACCACATGAAGCACTGCAGGAGGACCAGGTACTCCATGGGCTTAGTTCACAGTCCTGAGGACAGGCTTTATCACAAGGCCTGGACCTTGCTGGCTCAGACCACACATCACATTGGCTGGGATCCGCAACAAACCCTATGTGAGAAAAAAACAAATAAAAAAAAAAAATATATATGGGATCATTTCATGAAGAGTTTTGTAAGTGATTTGCATCGACAAATGTTATAAGCAGCTGGAAATCCTTGTTATAAGGGGGGGGGGGATATTTCTGACAACTAAGCTAAAAAAAATAAAGAGGTTGCAGGTCACTGCCATATTCAGAAGTATCCATATAAACAATTGATGACAAGCAAGATAAATTTAAAAAAAAATCAAAAAGTCAGTGACCTCTCTGCAACTACAATAAGATATAGATATATTATCCTCCACTCCCTGGGGAATGTTCCTGTATTCACAAAACATGCATGCACCTGTTTCCTCCTCACAGACCACGCTCCGTGACTGGTATCCGATCCCTTCTCCGCAGCTGGCCGTTCCGTTCATCAGGCATCCTCCCTCTTCAGGACCTCCTTCTCCACACATGGCTGTTGCATTCACTTGACATTCTCCCCACGCAGTGGCCTGCCAGGAGTACGTATGGCACGATACGTGGAGGTTGCATGGCTTGGTTTGGGTTAACTCGTCCTCCGGCAGGCAGGGGTTCAAATCTTTGTTGAATGGGTAGGCTGGCAGTAAAAGAGAGATGGAAATAGAAAATGAGTCACAGATATCGAGACATTCTATTCTGATGCAATGTCAGCCTATACCTAGAAGGTTGAAGTCATTGGAGATGTATATTATTCAGACAGTGTCCAAAAGTGATAAAGCGCCCTCTCATGGTAATACTGCCCTGTCCCTCCAACTGTCCCTTCAAATGGGCGTCGTGGCGTGCGCCTGTAATCCAAGCTATATTGGGAAGTTACAAATTGATGCAGAGGTTCGAGTCCTCGTCACGTCTTTCGGATGGTGACGTTAAAGGTCGGTCCCAGACGTAAATTATCACATCAGGGGCCTGTTGCATAAAACTCTTTACCTGAGAAAACTCTGGTAAAAACTGAAAACTAAGGTTAGTCTGATTTCTGCTATTGACTTTAACACAGGGCAAAAACTCCGGTAAAAAAACCCTGAGTTTTCTCAGCTTAAAAGTTTTATGCAACGGGCCCCTGATTGATACGCGTCTGAAAAAACTCAAATACACACACACTCCATACAGATCTTGCAGATTTAGGGAACGAGCAAATTAGCAAAATTATAGCAGGGCTTCGAATCTTTGTTGTATGGGAAAGCTGATAGAGAGAAGAGAGATGCAAAACGAGTCGGGGATATCAAAACATTCTTGTCTGATGTAATGTTAGCATGTGGAGCGTTGTGGCCCAGTGGATTAGTCTTCGGACTTTGAAACAGAGGGTCGTGGGTTCGAATCCCAGCCATGGTGTAATTTCCTTCAGCAAGAAACTGATCCACAATGTGCTGCACTCAACCCAGATGAGGTAAATGGGTACTGGTAGGAATTAACTCCTTAAAAAGCTGTGTGCGCTATGAACGCCTAGCTGAGCTGGGTAATATAGGAGCGCCTTGAGCACCTAACAAGGTGGATATGTGCGCTATATAAATACCCTATATTATTATCATTTGGATATGTAGGTTGAGAAAAGGGGAGATGTACAGGTGTCACTAGCTTAATTACAACAGGGAGGCAAAAGATATCAATTCGACCTTACCCATTCCAGTTTTTTTTTATATTGCTGATTGACAAAAGTGTATGAATATGATTGACCATCTAACTCTGATTATAGGGAGGGTGACTACTCACCTTCCTTTGCCTAAATTGAGAAGAAATAACAATGACTTTGGAACTACTTTTGACTGGCGGAAGAATTAGGGCTTCTTTACTGTAGTATCAGATGATGAAATTGACCCCGTCAGGAGATGTCTTCATAAATGCCAATTTATTTTTAAAATGAGCCGGTCAAGGGACCCTTTTCTGGTCAGATATGGAATGTCAGACAAATATCCTATCCACTGGTAGTAAATATTCAACCCTCGAATTTCCTCCTTATTTTTTATGAATTTTTTAACCGTGCCATTTTAACACATGAGTCTGTGGGAAATGCTTTTCTTGAAATTTTCTCCTCAATTCTTACCCCAAAAAGGAAAAATTTTTGTATTTGATAGTAATTTTATCAGGATTCCAAGTTACAAAATAATCCTCACCTACGATTCTCCTAGTTCTTTTCCTGACACCTCCGTTCGGCCCACAGGACACCGAACAATCACCCCAATCAGACCACTCGTTAACCACACAGTCTTCAGCGCAAGGTACGCGACACGTTCCCTGTCTATCCGGCTTCGTCTTGCCAGCGCAGAACGATGCATCGACGCGCCTGTTGAGGGCGTTTATGCAGTATACCGCTCGGTGGCGGGTTCCCGGTCCGCAGTCATCATAGCCACGGTTCAGAAAGCACTTCGTCCATCGACCTGTGTAGCAAAGGCAAAAAGGATGCATAAGAAATTTTGGCCCGAATTCACGAAGGTGCTTTAGAAAATCCATGGTATATGCAGATTTCCTGTATAAATTACGATTAAGCGAGCGCGTATTTGGTGCGTGTATAAACAATGTCAAATGCTGATGCGCGCTTTTGTCAGTTTGCCAAATTGACGCCTGTTGCTATGGTTATCCACGCTATTTTATTCATGAGTCCACTGTTTTGAATAATGAGTCCACACTTCAAACAGTGAACTCATAAATAAAATAGCGTGGATAACCATGGTAACAGGGGTCAATTTGGCACACTGTGACAAAAGCGCGCATCAGCATTGGACATTTTTTATACATGCTCCTGATAAGCGTTGCATTAAGCGCAATTTATACAGGAAATCTGCATAAACCATGGATTCAACCGTGGGTTCTTAAAGCCACCTTTGTGAATTCGGGCCTTTATGATTAGCAATTACAGAACTCTGAAACAGCACATTCTACTGTCGTTTCTAACTTGATAATGATCACATGATTTTAAGTACATATTCCAGATATTAGAAAAAAAAAGAAACCCCTACAATATCGGTGAAAAGTTTACGAGACATACAGTTAGTGACCCCCACCAGGAAATGAACATATTTAAAATGTTCAAGTTCTGCCATGTTTTAGATTCAATTGTGAAGTCTGATGATAACATATTACACTGATTAAAGTTTGTTTCTCTGGGCTCACTGAACATTGCAGTGTTGTGGTCTACATTCAACACTCGGCATGAAGGAGTGCATTTTGTGGTAGGGCTCACTAACCTTTGAGCACAACTGTTCAAATATGGCATCTGTATCCAAATGCGTTAAAAAATATAAAGTAAAAAGTAAGCACAACAAACTGCTCCTGGGTGGAAGAAAAGGTGCTTTTAGGACAAAGTAAAATAGTTAGAGACAATAGAGAGATGAGATAAATTACAGTTAGGTTATGGAGATTCCATCTGACACTTCCAAGGACAGATTTGCGATTGATACGATCAACTACAACTATGGAAAGCAAGCAATGTCAATATCTAAAACACATGTTTGTTCAAAATATTTTTTTTTAGATATGATGTATATTCAGACATCCATCTTTTTCTTGACAATTATGTGACTGTGCTTCTCTTTGCTCACAAGGTACATTGTGCAAATTTTCCGAAGAAAAAAATTATGACATTGATGGATTTCCATATAGTTTATAGATTGATTGGATCAATCGTAGCTCTTTGTAAGACAGGGCCCTAGTCCAACACGAGTCTCATGATTGGATGAATTGTTTGATTATGAACCAAACTTAAAGTAAATGAGTACACTGTAGACACAGTGATAAAGTAGACCTACATATTGCGAGTTCCAGTTTCAAAGACATCATGGGAAACAGGCCTGTGGAATTCTCTTTGGAAACCATGATCAGCAATGATCAGACATCAATAGCAACCTAATGATGTACTTGTATTATGGTGCTCTTTGACAGACAACCAAGTATTGAATGCTAGATATTCTTGTATAGTTATTTTTCTCCCTTCCTGTAATATGCTCTTCAGTGCCTTGAGCATCTAACTATTAAGATGGAAAGCATGTTATACTAATTCTATGTATTATTATAATTTTATTATTGAAAAGCAGTAGGCCTATCATGCAAAGTGTAGCTGAGACCAAATGGTAATCAATTAGACTAAATTGATAGAAGACCACATGGCCCGTATTCGATTAAACAAAGGCCACGGTCTAACACTGTGCCAAAATTATAGGAAGCCATAAATGTCAAGTTTGTTCACCTGGTATGTTTGTTACGTTCGTTGCGGCCTTTCATTATGCTAAAATGAAGAGGAAAACTAATTATTATTCCCAAAGAGTTATGAATGATCTGAGTAACAGATGAACCTGTTTAAAATTGGCGTCACGTTTGGCTTTCCATAGTTAGAACACAACTTTAGACCAGAGCTTACGTACATCCCAAGTTCAAACTACGGGCCAACGGGTTTAGACCATTTTGTATAAGATATTCTGAAAAAGTAGAACACTGCCTAGACAACAAGTGACTCTGATCCAAATCATTTGATTCAATTGAATTAAACATGCACATAATGCAAGGATAGGGGAAGGAGGGGGAGGGGGGGGGTTATTAGTATCAGGATATACCAATGATGTAGGGGTGTAAAATAAAGCACTGAGTCATTGGGGAGTACAACATGAGGATATTGTCAAAAAACATCCTGCCATAATTGTTTCCCTCTTGGGATGATCGCCCGCGATAATGAACTTTTCTTGCAAATCCATGTCACAGTGTCCTTAATGTGATAATTAGATCATGTAGTCATTTGGGAGGAAAGTAATGTGGAGGAAAGAACTAGGCACTGAAGAGGATAGGGGTTTGGTTGGGGGTCAATTAGATAAGAGGAGGGGGGTGGGGAGGGGGGTATGCTACAGACATGCACCAAGTCCAGAAGTACCGGTTGCAAAAGCAGGTCTGAGCCCTCTTTTACAAAGAGCTGCGATGTTGATAATTTGACCATGTGCTGATTGAAACTTAGAACTCAGAAAATTATGTAGTTGTAATGTGAAGTAAGGATGGTACACAGACATAGCAACAGACCTGGGAGGCGTTTCATGAAAGGACTTGTCGGACGTTTTATCCGACAAGTCCCATTTAATCCGACAGTTACCATAGGAACAGTGCCTCTCAGCCCAATCAAAATCATGGAAAGATGTCAGATCTGACAACTTGTCGGATGAAAATATTGATGAAATGCTCCCAAGGGTCATTGCATAACCCATTGAAAAGGCTCTTGACCATTAATAAACAATACATTAACAGCATACAGGTACAGTCCGACCTCTCTTATCCGGCCTCCCCTTATCCGGATCTCTCTATTATCCGGACGCACACTTGCAGAGATTTTTTTTTTTTAATCTTGTTCCGGTACGTTAGGAAATGAGATTTCAATCTAAACTCAATCCTATACGTAAACTCTCTTTGATCAAATATATTTCCAACATTCACCCTACACCAAACAGATTTTTCATGAAAATATCTCACCCAAATCACCAAAAGAACTTTAGGAATGATAATTTCCAGTAAATCAGGGTGCAGCACAAACATTTCATCACGTTTCTCTTTTTGCTTCGCGGGAAAAACAACACATGTCTTGCTAGCTAACTTTAGGCCTCAATACGGACAGCGCCATCTATCATGTTTGAGCCTACAGTCAGTGTAACAATGGCTGACATTGCGAAGCTGCGATACCCGTCGCGATGATCTAATTTTAAAACTTGGTTTCATTGAGTCATTCTCTTTCTTTCGAGGTATGCTCGATGTATACCTCAGTCATTTTAGCAGGTAAATTATCCAAGAGTTTTGGCCATCGATCGATTTAATTTCCATAAAAACAATGCCTATAATTTGCACTGACTCTGCAGTGAATATTGTCTTTACCGTACGCCCACTTAGTGTAGCTACTGCCGGTGGCCTGGGGAGGCAGTCGGCAGCGCAGCTGCGTGTATTTAATATTGGGTCTCCCAGATTCGGATAAATCCCTTATCCGGATTGGTGCTGGTCCCAACGTGTCCGGATAAGAGAGGTCGGACTGTATGTTACCCAACTTACCGATATGCCACCATGCACATTCAATGGCTTCGCACGCCCTCAGCTCAACAAGCGGTGGGCACTCCTGGCCGTCAAACAGCGTCTCCACCAGCACTTCTCGGTAGCGCATCTGAACGGCGCCCTCACCGCAACTCTTGGTACAGGATGACCAGTGAGTCCAGTGGCCGACTTCACAGTCCACCGGGCAGTCGAGGTAGCAGGCCCGATTGGCGACGGGTTTGAAGATGCTTGTGGAATCTGGAGAAGCAGAAGGGGAAATAATATAGGTTCATATTTTTAACACATTTCATTGGAAGCTGTTAGTGATGATAGGGTGAGACCACTCTATGAAAATTCTAACCTTGTGCATCAAGAAACAATCTTGATTGACAAGAGTTTTTTCAGATTTACCGATTTCAAGAGAAATGATCGTTACAAGACTTTTTTCAGAACTTAGTCCAAATGCGTATTGATGGAATTTGCTCTACTTTTGTCCTCTTGTGAGAAAGAATAATGAAAGTCCTATCACTCCTCTTCTGGTCATCTTCTTCTTCTACTTTTTTCTTATTTAATTTTCTCCCTCACCCTTCTCTCTTTCCTCTTCTTCTTCTGATCTTTCTTCTTTTCTTGTTCCCTTCTTCACATCCTTTGTCTACTCCTTCATGGTTCCCCCCCTCTCCCCTCTTCTCCTCCTCCTCGGACTCCTCCTCTTCTTCTTATTCTTCTCCTTTTTTTTTTCTTCTTCTTCAATTTCTCCCTTCTTCTCAAACTTCTTCATCTCCGTTATCTTCTTTGTCTTCTCTTTTCTCTTCTTCTTCTCCTACTACTTTAACTTCTTCTACTCCTTCCTCTTCCCTTTGGACTCTTCTTCGTCTTCTTTCAATATTTTCTTTTCCCCCCCGCTCACCTTTACCTTTGTATACCAAGAGAAAACTTTATTGATTGTATTCAACAATACATTAAGGTGGAAGTGACATCACATTGAAAATAAACCTTCCACGTTTCCTCTCTGAAAAACAATGAACAGCCATTCCGACTGTTAACCAAATAGTATGTCATAGACCTTGGTCTCGTTCCATGTAACGTTCGTCATAATACACAATCTCTAAATCAAATTTACTATCAGCCAATCAGATTGAGGGATTTTTCGTGACATTCAACTTATAATAATAATAATAGGCATTTATATAGCGCCATCTATCTAGAAATATTCTATTCCGAGGCACGTTGTTATTATTATTATTACCCTGGCTTTAGCTCGAGCTGCCTTTCAGCGCTCATGCATTCAAGGAATTAATCCTGCCGGGTACCCATTCACCTCACATGGGTCGAGTGCAGCACAATGTGGATAAATTTCTTGCTGAAGGAAATTACGCCATGGCTGGGATTCGAACCCACGACCCTCTGTTTCAAAGTCAGAAGACTTATCCACTGGGCCACAACGCTCCACATTTTATTTTATTGCACATATGTTAATATGAGATATTTTATGAAACGGGCCCAAGGACCCGATACCCTTTCATCATTAAACTTAGTGTCATGCCAGGAAATTGTACGAGAAATTTTGTCAATAAGTACCCCTCCCCCTTTTGAGCACACAATATTATCTTGACTGAGAACCAATTTTGACAAAAAAAGCTTGGTCAACCAGCACCCAACATTGAAGTCAAGCCAACTTTGTATTGATAGGCACTGATCTTTCTTTAACGGCCCCTACAGAAATTTAAGCGTGCCGCTTGCTAGTAACTAGCATGCGACTAGCAGGGCGCTCGCTTAATAAGCGAGTGCATGCTAGCGAACAGTCCCTGCTCGTTAAAAGATCGCTTAACTATTACTCTGTACGCATATTACACGCTTATTAAGCTAGCCGCACGCTAGTTACTAGCATGCCGCAAGCTTGCGCAAGCTAGTCGCACGCTTGCCGCAAGCTTGAAAATTTCTGTGGGGGGATTTCTTTAAAGGATGGGTGGGTGGCTTTATATTCAAGTATGTTTAGCAATCTTTGAAGGCTAGAATTCAGAAAAACTACACTTGTGTCTGTGTGTTTGTTTATATTATTATTATTATCTTTCATAAATTGCTGTAATTTTGTAATGGAACTAAGTTAGGGGCTTACCTTTTGCAAAAGCTTACATGTACCTTTGTTTTTCGGCAAGACTCTCCGTTTTACTTTTAAATACAATTGTCATCTGAGGTAATTTATCAAATTGTGTTCCTAAAATCTACGATTATGTTTATATATATATATTATATCATGTCTTGTAGTATTTTCAACCTTGTTACGTTATGTTTATCATATTACACTGTATGTACAATTGTGAAACGGAAATCGATAAATCAAATCAAATATTAATATTAATATTTCTAAGACATGAAGGTGCAAAGGAGGAGTTGGAACATTTATCTTAGACTAGAATTAAAAAAAAAAAGAAAAAATGAATCACAAATCAACCACCACTACACAGAATGGAGAACAGAAAGTTGTTTAAAATAAACAAAACATAGACAAGTTAAAGTATTTTTCCTGAATTCTAGCCTAAAAAGACTGTCCACCACATCCTTGATTAAATACCTAAGTAGTAGTTAAAAATAAACAAAAGATAGACACTACTTAAGTATATTTTTCCTGAAAACAGTACAAACCTTCCTCCAGGAAATAAGCTATAACACCATAGTATATACTATAACCTTATATTATTTCCTTTTGATAATGTGTTGGCATGGCAACTGGCAATTACACTGTTTTTTGAGCAAACAATATTAATCCAATTGTTAAGGTTCTTGAAAAATGTCCCACCCCCCAAAAAATAATGAAATTAAACAATAATAATCAATAAAAAAATAAAGTAAATAGAAATAGGAATAACGAAATAAATAATAAAACAAACTAAAATGAAATAAAATAAAATCAAGGTGCATAGAAAAATAAGTCATTTTTTTTAAGCTTCAACAAACTGAAAAAAAAGAGGAAAGTAATGAAAAGTAAGAAGAAAATGGAGTAGTCTGTAAATGAAAAGAATGGACCAAAAATAAAAAGAAGAAAAGATGATGATGAAGAAGAAGATGAAGGAGAAGGAGAAAAAAGAAATGGGAGGATTACAAAAAAGAAGTAATAACATACATACAGTACATACAAAGAAGAATAACAATAATAATGATAATAACAACAATAATAATAATGTTACTACAAATAATACTAATAAACCAATAATGATGATAATCAATAACAATAACAACAGCAGCAATCTTCTCTTTATCCTTTCTAATGCAAACACAGTCTAATCCCTCTAAAGATATTTAAGCCTTAAGGCAAATATGGGTGTCTAGATGGTCATAATAGTCCCATTACTGACACCTACTTTAAGATTATTTGATTAATAGGAGGATATCACAGATGAGTGTGGATAGAAGCAGTAATACAAATTGATACATCCTCGTCATTTCCTCTACCCATTAAAGCCTACCTTATCTCATTTTGACAAATTAGAGGTTTGACCAGCAGGGTGCATTCACACTAGCTCAAGATAGCAATTAGATTGCAAAAAAATGAGAGCTTATCTCATTTTGACAAATTAGAGGTTTGACCAGCAGGGAGCGTTCGCACTAGCTCAAGATAGCAATTAGATTGGAAAAAAAATGGAAATGAACCATGCCTCATCTCATTTTGATAAATCACAGGTTTGACTAGCAGGGTGCGTTCACACTTGTTCAAGAAGGCAATTTGATTGCAAGGAGTGCGCATACGAATATATAAGGATAAGCTAAGTCCATTGTTGATACCTCAAGTAAATCAAGAAACTTAAAAGATCTTTTTTATAGTCCAATATAAAAGATTCTAGTCATCTTTTACATCATTTTGGGCACCATTACGAGTAGGTGGAATTTCAGGACATAGTTTAAACACAAGAGAGGCTAATGTTAAAGCAACAATTTTCCCATTTTTAATCAATAAAAAGCAGAGATGTTTTGATACTCAATTGGGAATGAAGAATCACCAGAAATATTTCAGAAATTCATGGAGGAATATATGATATTAAGTACAACTTAAGAAAGGTATCAATTGATGTCGAAATCAACTGCATTTAACGCAATCTAATTTAAACGTGAATTTGACAATTGGTAATTCGGTGAGACGACAATTGCTCCATGCTTTATTTCTTCTAAGATGTAAGGTTAGGGTTATAGGGTTACAAAAGAGTCTATGTTAGGTTTAGGATAGGGTACAGTGTTAGATCCAGGGATGAAGTGGGTCATCCAATCAGCGTGTGGAATTTACAGTGGAGGAATACTCGCTGGAGAAATAGTCGTCACAGGAAATGTCTTGGAACAAGTAACCGGGGGGGGGGGGGGGGGTTCACAAACATTTAAATACGACTTAAGTTGCACTTAAATGCCGAGGCGTACATGATATTCAACGTGCAATCTCATTGATAGATACACATTAGCGCACGTCCTCATGACACAATCGCACTCAGTATTTAAGTGCGACTCTAAGTCGTACTTAAATCTTTGTGAAACACCCCCACAGATGGTTGCTTTTACCTCAACATAGCGATTTGATTGTAAAAAATTGGGAATGGAGAAATGAGGGAAATTGCAAGGAGGGATATCTACAGATATAATTATAGGCAGACAGAACTGAATTCAATTTGTCTAGCTTCCAGTCTAGCAACTTTATCTGTCAAGTGGAAATAAATGAACATTAATACACCTCATTAGCAGTATTAATTACAGTCCTTGCATAATCAATCACAACATGTACCATTCTGATTCAATATGACAGCATAAGTGCTATTAATAACCAACGGTAATGTTTGCTAAACCAATCAATCGTTTGATCACCACATTGTAAAGTTTTTATTATATGGAGGGACATATAGACATGATTATATCCAAGAGAAGCACAGAAATCTGAAACCTTAAAATGAAAAGTGAATGACAAGTAAAATTAGATTACATTTCTAAAGAATTGATTGTGTTTGAAATAGTTCTAAAATGTGCAAAATTAGGGCAATTCCACAAAATGATCGACCTTTATGCACAGTATCCGACCCCCATTTTTCTCAAGGTTTACTTCGCTTTATAAACTCACCAAGTCATGGTCCTTTGAGAACATTACAGACTGTCAAAAGAACCAGAAATCCGAGACAGACAATTTCATGAAGGTCGGACGTGCATATCTTATGAAATTGCCCAGTATTCACAACAAATAAAATGTTTCTAGTTTAAAAGGAGGTGGTTGGAGAAACAAGAAAAAGGTCATCAATCCAGTAAAGCAAGGAGACTGGGTTCCTTGACACTAGCTCCTGTTGCAGTTGCTTGTAGCGCACCCATCAAGGCAAACATAAAGTTAGCCCACAAATTTAATCCTAACCTTAATCCTAATCTTCCCTGGTCCACCTGTACCTGGGAGGCGAAAAGCAACTGAACCACTATTATGCTTTTCACACTGCACTTTTTTCCCTTAACCCCGAGAAATTAGTGGGGCTAAGGGGGGGGGGGGCCTTAGCCCAACCAATTTCCTGGGGCTAAGCTTTGTCCATTTCGTTTTCACACTACATTTTAGCAAAGTGGGCTAGCACGGTAAATAGTAAGGTACTATCTGGATCTGCAAAAAAGCAGGGTTAGCCGGCTTATTGTGGTGCTAGCACCACAATTGCGGTGCTAAGAGACGCAGTGTGAAACGAAACTGGGCTAGGGAAAAGCGGGGCTAAGCAATAGCCAATCACAGAAGTCAAAATTGCACGTTAATCACGCTCTGTATGGTGAAATCATCAATATTCATAAGCTGTGGGATAGTCCGGGGTTAACGCCTTAACCCCCGCTAAGCAGATAGTATGGGGTTAAGGATAGTCCGGGGTTAAGGATAGTCCGGGGTTAAGGATAGTCCGGGGTTAAGGATAGTATGGGGTTAAGGAAATGCAATGTGAAAAGCATATATGAGCTGCAGGTCATTCCTCTTGATATAACTGATGGGGAGGGGGGGAGGGGAGAGGGTACAGGTAGACCCCTTCACCGGTGTTTCCCCTACTCTTGTGGGCGCGTTGTGGTCTAGTGGTTCTGACTCTTTTCTTTTAGAGGGTCGTGGGTTCGGATCGTAGCCATGGCATGTTTTCCTTTCTTTATCCAGGGGGAAGGGGCAGTCAAATATATTGCTGTACACATGCCTGACCAAAAACGTGTTGAAAGGGGTGTTTTTTCAGTTTTAGACGCGGGCCGCACATGCACTCATTAAGGGCATCACACCACAGATTTTCACAAAAAAGGTCGCTTTGAAAGACTGGTCTGTGGTTAATCACGGGGTCAAAAGTATTTAGGGTATGTTTTTTTCCAAAGCTTTTTTCTCCTTATTTGCGGCAACTTGTTTAGGGGCCAAAATGAGTAAATGTTACCCATTCCAAATTTCCCATTAAAAGGCGGTTTCAAACCGCCTAGATCACAAGAATCCCCGTTAAATTACGAGAACTTTTTAAGGCTAAAAAATACCCGTTAATAATTCCTGCATTCACACCGCCCTGAAACACATCCTTCGGAATAAGTTCCCGAAGTCATGAGCATGCGCAGTATGGTCTGATAAGCAGGCAAGGCACGAGATTCAAAATCACTAGCCCAGCAGCTACCCACGCCGCCGCGCCCAACGACACGCTGGGCTAAAAGTTCCCGTAATTTGCTTTCACATTGCCAAAATACCTGCGACCTTGGAAAAATCCCACGAAAGTTTTCGTAATTTCGCCAAGTACCTACTATTTAGCGGGTATTTTCTTTCGGGGAAATTACGCGTAGTTTGCTTTCACATTACCAAAATACCTGGTATTTTCTGATCGGGGTAAATTTCCCGATCAGAGAATACCTGGAACTGGCGAACTTCCAGGCGGTCTGAAACCACCTAAAGAGATGAGAATATACATGTATCTTTTATCAGGGATTTGAGTGGTCACAAATAAAAAAATCTGAAAAAACCTTGAAAAGTGTTGAAAAAGTTTGAAATAGAAAGAGCTCCCATACTTTTTGTACAGAGGAAAGCCCAAAATAAGCTGAAATTAAGCTGAAAATCAAAACAAAAAAATCTGAAATCAGATAACAATCTGAACTCTCACACCCCTGTTTTATACAACTCATACAAAGATTCTTGTAATTGATTGGTTGAAAGCCATTCAATATTTGATCCATTTTGTGCTGCAGGCAAATTTTATTTTCTATTGCACGGCGACTGTGCTCTTTTTATTTTCCATCGAGGGTTGAGGTTTCTCCTTCAGTGTGTACCACTGAGCATGGGTGTATACGTACATTTTGTATGCGCGCATCGAAGTAAGCGCATCAACAAGGCTGACTGTGCGCGCGCGATCAGATTCATGTAGAATTAAAGTGCATCACAAAAGAACATTAACAAGTAAATGCTTTCATAAAGTGGGAAAACAAAAATATTTTCAGGTAAAATGAATTGTCAAAGGCAAAATATGTCTAATTCCATCTGCTTTTGTTGATTTTTTTCTTATCTATTGTCAAATTACAAAATCTAGAAAATTTGTTGTTTAAACCAAATGATGCATGCCTACATTCGTCCATTATGCGACCTATCCACTCTCGTTGAGGCTGTGTTCACCCCATTGCAATCAGCCTAACGGCTTCATGCAATGGATTGAACAGAGCCTCAACTCGCGTGAGGATAGACCGCCTAACTAACTCATGTGCATGCATCATTTGTATAACATGTTATGGATATGTAATGGTCAAGTTGTTCAGACTCTCCCCTTCAGGTTGCGGATTCAAATCTTCCTCCAGTTAGAAATTTATTCATGTCGTCTTGCACTCAACCCAGGTGAGATGAATGGGTAACCAATAGAATTTATTTCTTGGATGCTTCAACATCTTTGTAGTGTAACTGGAGACTGTGCTATATACATGCATACGGCCCATTATTTACTTTCTAACGATTATACGTTTGTGCTCCTTACCAGAATTGAAGCAGAATTCATCAGCTACTGGTGTCAGTACATTGCTCCCGCTATCAATGCAGAAGACTTGCCTAGTCTCGATACCAGCCCCACATGTGGCACTAGAGTTATGGGTTACTCTGCACTGCTGCCAGTCCTGAAATAGAAGAGAATGAAATAAAGTTTTGAATAATATTTGGATATACTCAACTGCACATTACAATACATAACAGAAAAACAATTATTAACAGGATACACAAAAATTTTAGAAGTAAATTTAAGTTCGCTAAATTAATTGAAGAAAAATAAGTAAAGTTATAAATTGATGCAAAGGTTCGAAGTTCTAGCCCTGGTCACGTCTTTTGGTGACGTTAAAGGTCTGTCCCAGACGTAAATAATCATATCTGATTGATACACGTCTGACAAAACTCATACACACACACACACTAGTTAGCAATGTTAAATGCCAATTCTTCCTCTGCCAACTCGTCCTCTCATCACCTGGTCTACCTTTATTTAGTCTAATGCCATTCCGTCATTCCATCAACATTTTGTCTATAACCATTTGGTCCAATGATCACTCATCATCATCACTATCATTCATCACGGTGACCGCAATAACTATCTTCATTGTCATCACTATCAACCCCACCACCACTACTATCCCCCTCCTCCTCCTCCCACCCCCACCCCCCCATTTTCTCCTCCTCCTTATCATCATCATCATCATCGGTGTCGTTGTCATCATTCGTCAATACCCTGACCACGATCACCCTCCTCCTCATCAACATCATCATCACCATAGCGACCCTTCGTACCAATGTTATGACCTACCTGGAGATACCATTCGTACTGGGGGCATGTTGTCATGTTTTGAATCAAGCAAGGCTGATGATCCGCCAGAGGGGGGCATGGGAGCCCCCCATTTGAAGCAGCCCTCAGAACCCTACGCGTCCTCATCCTATTCATGGGGGGATAAAAACTTTATATATCCGGGACCCGTCTTACAAAGAGTTACGATTGATCCAATCAAACACAACTACGGAAAGCCAGCAAAGTCAACATATAAAATGCATGTTTGTTCGAAAAAATTCTAGATACATGTATGAATGTATATCTATAAATTCATTGATTTCTTGACAATTTGGTGTGTTCTCCTTTGTTAAAAAAGGACATCTTGCAAATTTCCTGTAGAAAAAAATTATGACACTGATGGATTTCCATAGTTCTGATTGATTGGATCAATCGTAACTCTTTATAAGACGGGGCCCTGACTTGCCATCTCAAAATCAATTCAATATTTTTACAGTGTGAAGAAGAAAAATGATTTCAGATCAGCTAACATTGAAGGCGCGATAGCTCAGACGGTAGAGCGTCAGTTTTGGATTCTGGTTACCCGGGTTTGATTCCTATTTTGTTGTGCTAGTGCCCTTTAGTACTAAAGGCATTAATCCTCATAACCAGGTATCTCTAAGAGGACCTTAAGCTGTTGGTCCTCTGGTTACTTGCTTATAATTCAATTTTCCTTTATAGCAATCAGGCAAAATAATCACAACCACCATAATTTCCTATTTTTAGTCTTGGAAGACCAAATCGATATTTTGTCTATTTACAGAGAACCCTCCCTGGCATGTCAAACATGTGGATGGAATGCTTGAAAAGAATACAATTAGCATAAATGAAACCAGTATCTGTTCAAATATTAAATAATATAATATGGACATCATGTGAAAATGATACCAATACGGAAAGATCTATTACAGTAATGTATTGTCAGCAAAACTGCTGCTATTTTTTCACATTAGCTTCTACAAATAATGACAAAACAATGTGCACATGTATGCACTTCATTGGTAATAGCTTTTCTGTTGCATAAACTACTGGTATATTGGAAGTCAAGATTTAGCTCTAAATATTTCACTTGAAGGCCATTCTCATTACGCTTTCTAAAACTAGTTTACTGGAAACAGATTCAGGAAACCAGTTTGGAAGATCGCTTTGCTAGCGTTCCCACTTGATCACACGAAAGTGCTTTTCTAAACCCCTAATGTAAAGCGCTCTTGTTGCTATGGAAACGCTTTCAGTGGGGGTGACATGTTTTGCGCGAAATTTGAAACTGCAGCATAGGCATTCTACACCTCTCGTATGGAGCAGCGCACTCAAAATATGCGAAGATCGCTTCCCGTAGAACGGTTGTGTCCTCACTTACGCTAAAACCAGTTTAACGAGGCAAAGCGATCTTGAAAACTACATCGCCAGGTGGTTTTCCAGACTGGATTGGAAGATCGCTTCTAAGACCGCTTTGACCATTCTCACTATGCGTTACATTAGTTTCCAATAAACTAGTTTTAGGAACGTAGTGAGAACAGCCTCTTGGTTGAGCAACAGGTATTGTAACCCGAGCTAAATACTCGGAGACCTGCAATTCACAGTATGTACATGTACACATCTAAATAGTATGCATGCCATATAGGCCTTGGATCATAAATCTTACCTGTGACCTCCGACCTCTTGAGAGATGGGGTCATGACAGGTCACAGAGCATTCTTGCCATGCTGACCACAGTGATACGAGGCAATCGCAGGGGACTGTGCAGATCTCCTGTCTGGGTGGCTCAAAGTTCACCGTTTGAAGACTGTTTTCAACTTCTGAAATACAATAAGAAAAAAAAATGGATAGATTCCAGTACTGTAATATCAAGATCGATGAAATGACATATCTAAAAATAGGAAATATGTTCTGTGATTGTACCTTCAGTTCTTCAACAGACTTATCATTTCACACCAGCTTCTTGAAAGAAAAAAAATGTTAGTCTCCAGTTCATGAACCATTGGAAAATTGAAATACATGCATGTTATACATGTATATCATAACATATGGGGCAGCTGCTCTTATAATATGACATCACATTTAAAAACTTAAAATTATAACATCTTCCTACATGTAAATCTTTGATGGATTTTCTTCAAGCCTTCACCAATATTTTTTCTGATATTTAAAAAAAAACTTTTTGTCAACATGAACTCCCCCTTTAACCAATAATTGAGTGAATCCTTTTATGCAGATGAACTTGATGGAAAGGGGAAATAAAGGAAGATGATATTGGAGATGGAACACTCACCTGATTCACCATTCTGTAAGCATCTCTCTCCTTCTACAGTCTCCCCGATGTCATCCACGCAATCAACCTGTCTGTACCTCTGTCCCACTGCACAGGAACTTGGACCAGCGCTCGAAGGCTGGAAATTAAACCAAAAAAGTTATCAATTGGTTAGAAATCAGATCAAACATCAGAGCTTTCAATTTTGACCATAACACTACACACTCAGGCTAATTACATGCAGATAGTGCAATGCGACTTCGAGGCCTATATATATGTATATGTGCAATGCCATAAAATATTTACATGTACGTCCGACCCCCTATATGTGGGACCTTCATGAAATTTTCTGTCTCTGATTTCTTGTTCTTTTGACAGTCTGTAATGTTCTCACTTCAAAGGACCATGACTTGGTCAGTTTATGAAGTGAAGTAAGAGTAGAGAAAAATGGGGGTCGGACGTACAAAAAGGTTGATTATTTTACAGAATTGCCCATATGTGTAATTGGACCAAGTTTGAAGTTGATTACGACCCCAAAACATTATACATAAATTGCCTCCGGCAAAGATCTAAAGGTGTACGGAAGCATAAAAATTCAAACATCAAAACAGGTGGACAAAGAAATCAAATGTATTTTAGTTTTTGTAATTAAAACAAGGATTTACCTTTGATAAGAGTCCCCAGTTGTTCACAGGTTCACTACTAGTACTAGCATGATTCTAAAATCAAACTGTCATGTCCATTAAGCAGACCAAACCTCCTTCAAAAATACATGTAGTTTGCCACAACAAAGGTCATTTCAGATTGTGTTGGTTTAAACCACATAATAGATCACCATCACATCTCACTCAGCTGGTCTGTGTAATGAGTTATACAGTGTATGAGGTAAAGGACATTGAGACTCTCTAATTGGAGAAAGACGAGGATGACAACCCCCCCCCCAAAAAAAAATAGAATGGAATGAAAAATAGAATAGAAGAAACGATAAAATGGAAGGAAAGATAGAAGATAGAAGACTGAAGAAAGAATGGATGGATGGATGGATAGATAGATAAATAGATTTAAAAAAATAAATAAATAAACAAATAAATAAATGAATAAACAAACAAAATAACAAATAAAATGATTAAACAGATAAATAAATAATTAATAATTTACAATCAATCAATTAAATAACGAATTAACCAATTACTGAATTAATCAATATACATGTACAGTACATAACAAATAGAAATAATAGAGTAGTCCTACATGTTCAAGAGAGGCAAATCACTGTAACTTTCATCAATGCCGGAAGAAAAAAATCATGGAATTTTCAAGTTAGATTGAATCATTTGGGGGGAAAATGGTCAACTATTCACCAACAGTAATTATGCCAACTTGAGGGGAGTTTTCAAACACTTTTCAGGATCATTTATTTTTTCACTGAAAGTGAGGTGTTTTCATTACAATCAGTAACTACAACCACATTTTATTCAGAGTATAATTCTAATTTTATATGCGCATATATCGCGTTGTGTAGTGTATGTGCCATAAAGTGTAATTAATGGGCAGGGAACAATCATACTTCTAAATTTTTTACAGGGAAGTTTATTACAACAAAATTCTCTTTCATACAGTACACAATAGACATTTTTCCTTTTCATTACTCTACCTTTTTATACCTTTTTTAATTGAGCCAGGTGTTAAGATCTATTTTATAAAACAAATCCCTGATCAAAAGTGCATGATGATATTTATTTTGGTACATGAGTAATTAAAACATTTCCTCGGGTGATCACCCGCAAGGAACATAACAGTTACCACCTGGAGTAAGGGGTTTGTTTGCTATCATTAGATGATATTACTCTCTGGCTCATTATGAACTTATGTGGAAGGTAGAGTACTGTACATTATAATGCACATTTAAAGATAAATTCCAGTTTTGGTAACGATCTCAAAATGACTTTTTACAGAATCTAATATAATGACCACCCAAGTGTCTGTTTGTATGAATAAAAAATATGTGCCAAAGGATTCTAGAAGAAATTGTGTAATTGCTGAGAAATAAGCAACATAAGCGCAGATTTGGTCACTTCCATCGGGTCTTTATTCCAGCAATAATAATACACTGTCCCACGTGTGCCTATCTGTGTTGGTGATCTTCAGTGTGAATATTTTTCGGCGTAGATTTCAAGATTTCACAAAGTTCAGTTTATGTAACTGTGCCAGATCTAGATCCTCGATGATATACTGACAATTCAGCCTGGTTTTACAGAGTTTCTCATGAAATCAGTGTTTATTGCAACTACTGGCATTTCTCTTTAAAGGGATGGTCCAGCTGAAAGTATGTATAGCTTAATGAGCAGAATTCACTGAGCAAAATGCTGAAAATTTCATCAAAATCGGATTACACATAACAAAGTTATTGAATTTTAAAGTTTGGCAATATTTTGTGAAAACAGTCATCATGAATATTCATTAGGTGGGCTGATGATGTCACATCTCCACTTGTTCTTTTGTATTTTATTTATTATATGAAATTAGGTTTATTCAAATTTTTTCAACCAAGAACTACAAAAATTTGATTGACAACTGATTTAGTGCATTAGATATTGTGCTTAAAATTCAAACAGCATTTTCACAGTACAACTATACGCTCATTGAAATTCAATTTTTAAACAGGTCTACCAACTCTGAAGGTGACCGACGCCAAGAAATAGGAACAAACTACTTATAAATTTTCCAGAAATAGGAACAGTATTCTTAAATATTATAGGCCCTACATATTTTTTTCCACAGAAACACACAGATTAAATTGGCCTTCTTTCCCCTAAAAAGGGAATATTTCCTATTCCTAAAAGGAACACTCGGTTGAAAAGAGTGATATCAGATAATTATCAGTGTCTTCCAAGAGGAAAGCGATGCATTGCTTGCTGTTTCACCCAGCATGGAATGACCAACCTACTCAATCATTTACATTTTGCCCCCAAAATAGCATTTTATTTTGATAAATTTTCCCTTTTTACAAATTTGAAGAGGATATCAATAGCATGGACCCATGGAGAATAGCAAAGAAGAAGTATGAAAAATAGTTTCTGTCTCTTTTGGGTCACCCAACCCCTTTTAGCCCATGATAAGAAAGACATTTAGAATTTTTTTTATTCATATATTAATATTAATATTTTAAATACATGTATATTTTTTAAAACTTTCCAACAAATGACAGCATCTCTAAAAAAACAGCAAGGTCAGAGGTTGAAACAGTACAAATCCAGATTGGCTCTGAATTTTCCCCGGAGCCAAACACTGGAGTTATATTCAATCATAAGGATTTAAAACTATTAAGTCTAAAAAAAAAAGGAATTCAAAGCTTTATAAATTGAAAAAAAAATCAACTTAAGGTTAAAAATCCTGTGTTTGACAGGTAACTATATACCTGTCCTGAATCAAAAGACATTGTTAAAATCAAATTAAAAAAAATCAAAATCAGCAATGATTAAACAATTTATTACCATGAGTATTATTTGTCATTCTCTGAAAAAGTGTTACAAAGCATACAAGTCTATCTAAAACCAATGCAAAATAGACTTTAGCTCTCTCAAACAGCAACGGTTCTTCATTAAAAATCTTGCTTTTCTTAATTGGATTTTGGGCTAATTATTGCCACCCTCCTTTCCTTTTCATCCCCCATTTAGACACTTGGTCAATTAAGTCATCAAGAGAGATGTTTAATGTGTCAAACGCTGTCTGTATCTTGAGGCTACCAGACAACATATCAAGATAACGCTGTATCCTCGTACCCATTCACACAACAAATATTCGCATACATTCGTAATTCCAAAGCTTCGTTATTCCGAAGGTTGGGATATTCCAAAGGTTCGTTATTCCGAAGGTTCGTATTTCCGAAGATTCGAAATTCCGAAGGTTCGTTAGTCCGAATACGAAGTGAGGTTCGTAATTCCGAAGGCTCGTTAGTCCGAAAACGAAATGATTAACGAACCTTATTACGTTTTCGGACTAACAAACCTTCGGAACAATGAACCTTATTTCGTTTTCGGATTATTAATGAACCTTCGGAATAACGAACCTTATTTCGTTTTTGGATTAACGAACCTTCGGAACATCGAATCTTTATCGAACCATGGGAATAACGAACCTTCGAAATAACGCCACAAATGTTTGGATTAACGAATCCTTTTACGTTTTCGGATTAACGAACATCGAGGTACATGTATAGGCAATTTACGTGTTTCGGAATTACGAACCTTCGGAATAAAGAACCTACGGAATTAAGAAGTGTAACCACAAATATTATAGCTGTAGCTACACTTACAGATGCATAAATATACAACATTGTATTAACGTTAATACCAACCACAACAAAAACTCTAAATTGCATAATTTTCATCATTTCAACCAGCGCTGGTTAGAATATGTCTGGGTGTGTGACCCTACACAGTAAATTAAAAATAAAAATAGCACATTTCATATAAGCCTGTTACTCTAACAAGTTGTTTAAACTTAGTTCTATAATTGTTCAAACTTTAAACAACTTGTTGTTAGAATGACTGGCTTAAACAATGTGCTATTTTTATTTAATAAAACAAACACAAATTTTAAACGACTTGTTTAAAAAGTTTATACAGTTGTTAAAAAAGTTTAAACAATATTTGTTAGAGTGACCGGCTTAACAACATGCTTAACAATTTAAGCAGCGTGTTTACAGTGTATGGATGTATGAATAGTCCCCTTCCCCAAAAATGGTGATTGTTATATGAAATCTATTGTATAATATGACTTGACATAAAACAAAAGCCATCAACATCAAGGCCAAAAATCAACTCTGTCAACAAAACTGCAAATTAAACTTTTTTTTGGGGGGGGGGTATAATGTGCAGTTTAGGGAAAGGGAAATTTCATACATAGAGAAATTTCGCCCTGAAATTATTAAAAGAGTCCTGGAAAATGGAAAAAAGCCCCAGAAAATACTAATTCAGTGTAATATTAAAGTTTATCGGTAGCAGATTTTTGGAGTAGATGGTAAAAAATAGTATTCATAGTTATAAATAATTCTTTGCCTGGTGCAGTTTAATACATTCCTTTGAGTGTGAAATGACCCGGAGTGCACGTAATAAAGCGAGGTGAGAAACTACATGTACAAGTAGGTCATAATAAAAGTTTAACAAGGAAATGAGTCATTCACTCACTAGAGGGTATCATTCATTAGCGCGGATTACATTTCATAATTGGGACCACCTTCCCTCATAGAAAGAAGCTCTCTTCCCCCTCATCCAATTAAATGATCAATAGGATTAGATGAAGGATCAGAAGGATCATTAGTGATCCTGGGAGTGGATTGGGCTCTCACCTTGAATTATTACACATGGGCCTATTGCATTTAACATTTTTGGTAACTACCATGGCAACAATGCTCTTGAACAGCCAATCAGAATCGAGGACTCCATTAAAGATGCCATATTGGATGGCAAAGTTACCATAATATTAACAGTCTCATGCAATGGGTCCCTGGGAGGGTAGCATAACATGAACAAGTTATGATTCTTATTTATTTGATATTATTGTGTGTAACTCTCTTGGATTGCATGTACACTTTGGTAAAAAAAATAGTAATAAGTAATTTGACAATTGGATGTCTGTGTTTTATGTAGGGGCATTAGGGCCTGAGGATAATACAAAGAGGCAAAATATTAATTTACAACTATCTTTTGTAGCTTTACTGCCTCTACAGGAAGAATGGGAGAAAAAGGGAAAGAGAAGGATGGGGGGAGCAAGGGGGAGAGGTAAGGGAAATATGGAGAAAGATATTGAGTATGTGAAGATAATTATGGTAGGGAGAAGTGGGGGATGGGAGATGAGGGAGGGGAGACGGAGGGGTGAGGAGGGGTAGGAGAGAGAACGGGAGAGAGGGGAGCTGCAGATCAGGTAGGGGAATTAGGGGAACGGAGGGAGAGATAGGGAGGGAGATGTAAGTGTGAGGGGGGAGGAGGGAAGGAAGAGGAGGGGGGGAGGTGGGGGAGGGGTTAGAGAGAGAAATTTGTTAGTATGTTAATCATAACTTGGAGGGAAAAGGAGAGAAAAGGAAAGATGGGAGATGGACAGGGGGGGGGGGGGCAAGGGGAGATATGGAGAGATAGGAGAGGGAGGGGAGATTGGATGGGGGGATACAGAGGGCTGGTACAGACTAAATAAGATAACAGTATCCCAAGGCTTTATCTGACTGGAATGCAGATGGATCGATCTAGTAATGATGAACAGACAGCTTGTCAAACAATGAATACATCATGTACATATTACATTTTAGAACGACTGTATGTACATGTTTTCATGTACTGAACGACTATGCTATACACTCTACTCCACATGTATGTAAAGGATTGTCTAACTTTTTGAAGGAGATTTTTAAAACAATCTGTGAATATGCAAATATGGTATGACTTACAAAATTAAAACATTGAAAATGCCATGGGGTAAGGAAATTATAGAAACAAACGTTTTCTATAAATTCAACATCATATTTGATTTTTTTTTCAACTGTTATTATCTTTGTATTCATTGCTACATATTTTGTATTTAAAACGTTTTTTGTGAAATTCAGACTTTGATTGATATTTTCTGATAAACCAAAGTCACTTTGAGTCTCAGCCATTGGTCACTAGTTAGACTTGGGTTTAATGTCCTCTGTCAGCTAAAACAGAGATTTTGTAAGCAACCGTCCTTTCAAACATTGACCAAGCTCAAACTTGGCACAGCTTAAGATGATATTAATCCTTTAATTCTCTGAAGTTTAATTTTAAACATCTGACAGGTCCTTCCCTATGAGTAATTAATGGCCATTTGTAAGAAAGATTTTTTTAACCGCTAGACTCTCATGCCAAAAACAACACTTCACACTCTAAAACTCTGTTTACTTTTGGGGTATATAATAATACTAGGCATTCATATAGCGCCATCTATCTAGAAATATTCTATTCCGAGGCGCACAAGAAAAGAAAGAATGAGAAAGTTTGGATGAGTGTCAAAGTGCCAATAACTAATAATGTTAGAAAAGATAAGATTTCAGTTTGGATTTGAAGGTCTCCAGTGATTGTATAATTCTTAAATTTAACGGCAAATTATTCCAGAGAGAAGGTGCTGAGGCAGAGAAAGCTCGTGCACCATATGCTACACGTGTCTTGGGAGTCTTAAGAAGTTGCTGGTGTGACGAAATCAGGCTTCTAGCTGGTGCATAAGGCTGGTGCATAAGATATAATGTCTATTTCAGGAAAAGAAAAAATGTTCAGGGCGACTGTTCAAAAGGAAAAAGAGTTCTATTTTGTTGCTGATCTGTCAAAATAATAGCTAATTTAGCTATTTAATACCTTTCCCTGCACCAATTCTAGAAAAGATAAGGTCCTTGGTTAACTGCCATTTGTCCTAATTTGTATCATAAAAAGAAATCTTTGAATCAAGGAAAATCCCAAACTTTATGGAAAATATGTACTTGCAATCATTTATAAGGTAAATATGTTAATACCAAATGGGTTTCCACTTGTATTGGATTTGAGATTTAATGAACACCTTATTTAAATCTAAATGAAAGGGACATAGCCATCCCATGAATCAATTTATAAAAATATACCTTACAAAGTAGAAGTTGATTTAGGGCTAGATAATTAAGGTCCTAAAATGGAAGTTGCTATTTCTATTTTTCATAATTTTTTTGTCATGTAATAGTGGAAGAATAATCTTGATAAATAGTTTGATCCTGTTTTGGATTCTTTAAAAGTCATGTGATGACATACAGGGGATAGTCAAATGGAGCATCAGATAGCTTCCTCTTTATACTAGCGGGGGCCGGGGGGGGGGGGGGTATTCAAATTATTTAAGTTGATATAATATCCTTGAAGAAAGATGGGATATTTAGCCATCAAATTATGAGCATATCACATTTTTTTTATTATTCAGCAAATTCTTATTTCTTAGACTGAAATTACACATAAACATTGGTTTAAGACAAATCATATTCATTTTAAGCAAGAGATAACAGAGTTCAAAATACTGTACATTCAAAGTAAATCAATCAAAGTAAATTTTTATTTTCTCCCAACACAAATTAAAAAACTCAACTTTTCAGAACACAGTACATGTGTATAATGTGCATGGACAAAAGCAATTTAAGCATCCAGATCTGTTTGGCAATTATTCGGTATTTAAATCTGGTATCAAGCTATTGAATAATAAAGTACAAAATAAGCCAAGAAGACGGTGATATGAATTATATCTTTGGGCTAATAATCGAAATTATCGAAAAAATGAGTAATCTACACTGTTGATAGCAGTACTTACTCTAATTATGAAGATGGTGGTGGTGAGGATAATGGTAATGATGATGTTGATGATGGTGATGATGATGTTGATGATGGTGATGTTGATGGTGATGATGATGGTGATGATGATGATGATGGTGATGATGATGGTAATGATACTGATGAGTTGATGGTGATGATGATGAATTGATGATAATGATGATGATACTGATGATCAATGATTAAGATGATTATGATGATGGTGGTGATGATAGTGGTATGATGATGATGATATTGATAAAGATGATTATGAATGATGCTTTGGTGGTAGTGGTGGTGATGGATGTGGTGGTGGCGGTGCAGGTGTTCAAGACTGTGTGCTGTGGTTTGTGGTTTTGGTGGTGTTGGTAGTGGTGATTAATGTCTATAATGATGCTCAAGAGGAAAGAGAAAATGGAGAATGATGAAGATGTTGATGGTCATTAAAGATGATGAATATAAAGATGACCAAGATGTTGATATATATGTTTATGAGGATGATGATGATTGAGGACTGATGAGTATCGTTATGATAAAATGTCAATATAAATTTATTTTTGGTGGTGGTGGTGGTGGGGATGATGATGATGATGTCATAATGGTGATGATGATGGTGGTGGTGGTGATGATGATGATGTTGATGACGATGATGATGGTGGTGGTGATGATGTGAATCATGATGATGATGATAATTGATAATTTCGAAAAAAAAATCAATAATCACCTGTCGGCAGCTCGTCCACTCCCCAATCCTCCATTTAAAAACCGGCATCGTCAACTCAACTCGACAATCCGGCAGCTCCTCATCCCGCTCAGTTTGAGACAATTCACCACACTCCTTTCCCCCGAATCTCGGGGCACGAAGCACCGTCCTGGTCCGGTAGCGATTCGCCGGCTTGCACGTTCCACTCCAATCTGACCACACACCCCATGGACCAACAACACAGTTTTCGGGGCAAGGAAGACATTGTCGGTATTTCAACGGTCGAGGAATACCATCACAGAAATAAAACGGCACCTGAGTTCTTATTTCACCGATATAAACACAAAATACATCTCTAGATTGTCCACAGAAATTAGTGTTCTCTTTGCCCCCGCAATCGCCCCACGGGCCAGCCGCCCATTCGAACAGGGTGGTAGCTGCGTTGATCGGTGAAGTACTGGGTATGGCGACAGTCGAATTCCCGACGGAAGAACGAGAGTGGTGAGTTTGTTGTGCGAGGGTAAAATCGATTTTTCCCGGGCCAGCCAAGAAAATCAATGAATAAATAAATGAATTAAACACCGCTTGAAATGTGATTGACGGAAATCTCTCCATCGTTGTTCCTTGATTGACTTCATGAAAGAGCTCAGAGTCAAATGAAAGTTGTGGTCATGTCCATTGGTGTGATTGCTTGGACGAACTTCTGCCCCTCTACTATACTAAACAAGGGAACAGGTGCAGCGGGCTGGCGCATCAGTACGCGATACCGGTACATACACGTCTGCACTGCACTGCGTGCACTATACCCCCCCCCCCCGGCCCCACATCCATACATTTATTACACACGCTCTGAACATTTACCCCCCCCCCTCTCTCTCTTCTTTTCTACTTTTTTTTCTTAGTACATAGTATCAGAATTAGTCATTACTTTCTGGATTTTATTTATTTTAATCATGTCTTTATTGTCTGCACTTGCATGTTACAAATAAAGCTCTAGCTGATTACAGAGTTGTTACCTCCATTGTAAATCTTTGAAATTGTATTAATGCTTTTATCTTTGGAAATGAATGTTGAACTGAATTTTAATGAATTTTCTTTATTCATATAATCATGCCAATACCACTTAATATTCAAAATCTAGTATTAAAAAAACACACAATATACTAATCAAATTGGTGTAATTCTGTATTCAACAGTGTTTTGCATTACTTCAATATTATTGGTAGCTATAATCATTTCTTTTATTATCACTATTGATGTCTTTATTATTACCAATATCATCATCCCCACCACCATCATAAAAACCACCGGCCACCACCACCATCACCATCATCACCATCATCATCATCACCATCATCATCACCATAATCATCATCATCATCATCACCATCACCATCATCATCATCACTGTAATCATCATCACCATCATCATCACCATCATCACCATCATCATCACCATCATCGACATCATCATCACCACCACTATCATCATCAACACCATCATCATCATCACCATCATCATCTTCACTCATCATCATCACCACCATCACCATCATCACTACTTTACATTGCAAATTGCTGTAATAGAATTTAATATGGCCATTTATCACCTAATAATATTCAAACGCTAAGGGGAGGGGGTGGGGCTGGGGAGGGGTATCTCACTACCAAGACTTTAGCTTCTACAGTAAACACAAGGAAAAAAATTAATCACATGTTTGAAGGTTGTTTGAATTCAATTATAATTAGAACACATTAATGCACAAGCTAGAACAAAAATGTTCTCATGTGCACACAAACATATACATGTACATTGTAGAGAGGCTTCAAAGACACATAGGAAAAATAAAAGTTTGCAAAAAGTGGGCATTGGTTAAATGACAAAGAACATAGATGTATATTTCTTTACTCAGTGGCTTAACTCGTTACAGATTACGGTTTTGAGCAACATGCATATATCAACTTCAGAACTACATGATCTTGTATGTGATCAATGTTTCATTTTGAGATAGAATTTGAATTATCAAAAGAGACTAGAACCTTCTGGGCTATTAGACACAAAATTTAGTGATCTATTGTAGGGGCTGGTTTCCATGATTGCTTGCGTCAACTATTATGTGCAATCAAGCCTATAAATCAACATTACGATTGATCGGTTTTAACTATATGATCAATCCGTTTTAACCTGAATGTCACAATATTTGTATCTTAAAACATATGCACCCATCATAGCCTTGCCTTCAGGCCATTAAAAAATCATCGAGAAATAATGTCCAAGACAAATTATAGAGAGGTTGATAAGAAACAAACTGAAGTGAAACTGAAACCTGGGACCAGAAAAAAAATGATTTGTTGGCAAAAATGCAGGAAAATAATCCTGCTCAGTAGATCAATATTTTTCAAAATCATACTTTCTTTTTATACATAGCTCCCTGGGGCCCGTTGCAGAAAGAGTTGCGTTTAAAGGCAAGTCAAAAAATCAAACGCAAGTCCCAAATGCGCGCTGTTGATTGGTTGAAAATCAAGTTGCGCATGATTTTTAGAGTTGCGATTGATTGCAACTCTTTCTGCAACGGGCCCCAGATCTATTTTAATTTGAATACTGAGGGGAATTCAGCCGTAAAGGTCTCCTGCTTACAATATGGAGGTCATTCTTCAACACCATTTGATATTCTTTATGAATTTCATTTGTAAACAAAATTAAAATGTCAAAAAATTGCTGAAAATCAAAGCAGACCCCCGTCTTACAAAGAGTTACCATCGATCCAATCAACCACAACTATGGAAAGCCAACAACATCAATATCTAAAACACATTTATGTTCAAAATATTCTCTGGAAATGATGTATTCTCATACATTAATAGTTTTCTTTAAAATAATAATAATATAGGATATTTATATTGCGCACATATCCACCTTGTAAGGTGCTCAAGGCGCTCCTATATTACCCGGCTAAGCTAGGCGTTCATAGCGCACACAGCTTTTTAAGGAATTACTTCCTACCGGTACCCATTTACCTCACCTGGGTTGAGTGCAGCACACCGTGGATCAGTTTCTTGCTGAAGGAAATTACGCCATGGCTGGGATTCGAACCCACGACCCTCTGTTTCAAAGTCCGAAGACTAATCCACTGGACCACGACGCTCCATATGATGATGAACGGTTTTCAAATGTCCTCTGTGTTTACAGAGGACACAGTGTAAATTTCCTTTGAGGTTGATCGCATCAACCGCAACTCTTTGCAAGATGGGGCCCAGGAAATCGGATTCTTAATTTGGCGGGTGATGGTTAAAGGACAAGTCCACCCCACAAAAACTTGATTTGAATAAAAAGAGAAAAATTCAACAAGCGTAACACTGGCAATTTCATCAAAATTGGATGTAAACTAAGAAAGTTATGGAATTTTAAAGTTTCGCTTATTTTCAACAAAATAGTTATATGAACGAGCCAGTTACATCCAAATGAGAGAGTTGATGACATCACTCACTCACTATTTCTTTTGTATTTTATTATATAAAATAAATATTTTTATTTTCTCGTCATTGTCATGTGAAATGACGTTCCATTCCTCCCTGAACACATGGAATTCCATTATTTTAACATTTTGTGCTTCAGGCAAGGAGGTCCTAATCGTCAAATTTGTAAAAATTGAAATTTTGTATAATTCAAACAATAAAAAACAAAAGAAATAGTGAGTGAGTGACATCATCGACTCTCTCATTTGGATGTAACTGGCTCGTTCATATAACTATTTTGTTGAAAATAAGCGAAAGTTTGAAATGTCATAACTTTCTTATTTTACATCCGATTTTGATGAAATTTTCAGCATTGTGCTTGTCTGATTTTTCTCTATTGATTCAAATCAACATTTTTCTGAGGTGGACTTGACCTTTAAATTTGAATATAAATATAACACAAGGCTTGTGGTATTTTGATTGGTCAGGTTACTGTTACAAGCAATCTACATTTTAAGGCCTGGGCAAAGAAACAACAAATAATCAGAACATACAATTCGTATTATATACAACTCAAAATCAATCCACAACATAATTCGAAAGAAGCGACATAGTAATATACCGTGGCTTCAAATGAAAAGAAAGATCGACCACAAAAATATCGCACCAGATCCACTCTGTAGAGTGCTCAAGGTTTCTTCCAAGAAATTTTCAAGGAAATCAAGAACAGGTGTTTCAGAAGATGAACTGTTTTCAATGTCTTCAAAGATTCTCAATCTGTTATTCTCATCACATAAATGGTTACCATATCCCTAACCATGCTTTAGTAACTTGAGAACACAAAATCTCAAAACCTCACATGATGTACATGTATTCATATCACATTGGATTGCCAATAGTTAATCAGGCTTCTTTTCACAGAGTAAATTAAACATTGGTTAATACATAGACCCTTATAAATGAACTGTTAAATATTGTAATTATTCACTTTGACTCAAGTTAAATTCTTATATTTCCTTTTTTTCTAAGTATGAATGTATAAAAAAAAACAAAATTCTTCATTTGAAGTCATTCAATTCAGTCCATCACAACGTTTCTTAGTAAGAGCATATCAAATTGAAAATTACTGCTTGTTGCAAATTTGAGCAATAGGGATAAATTTTTACCTTGTCAACCCTAACAAGTCCAAGGGTCGATTTCATTTGGATTTACAATTAGTGTCAATTTACCGCTAAATTGCCAACTCGTCCACTCACCACATGGTCTACTTTCATTTATTCTAATGCCATTCTGTCCATCAACATTTCATCTAACAACCATTTGGTCAAATCATCACTTCGTCTCATCAAAAGTTTGTCTGTGACTATTTTGTCTCATGACCAGTTGGTCTAATATTTGTTTAATTTTTATTTATTTTGCCCAATGGACACTTAGTCTTATCAGATCTAATGGTATGTAGACTAAATAGCTATTGGACCAACTGGCAATTAGACAATGTGGATATTGGACGAACTGATTGAAGACCAAATAATAATAATAATAATAATAATGATAATCTGCTCTTATATAGCACTTAATATATCGGAACAACGTGTCTAAGCGCTTTACAGATATACTACTACCCCGATCATCGGATTTAATCAGTCATTCCCGAACACAATGTGTGCACATCCTCCACTCTATAAGGAGTATTCCAGTCAGTCGCCTGTGAGGCGCAAACAGTACTGGACAAGCTACAATGACTTTCACATCCTACCGGGTACCCATTTAGCACCTGGGTCGAGAGTGGCAAAGTGTGGATTAACGCCTTGCCAAAGGACGCCAGGCGGCGGTGGGATTCGAACACACGACCCTCTGTTTACAAGGCGAGAGTCAGAACAACTACACCACGGCTCTTGCATGAGAGTAGACAAGTTGGCAATTGGATGAATTGGCATTCAACCAAATGAAAATAAAACTCAAGTTACCATTATTGTAACTACCATAGAAAACTTGGTTGTGATTGGCTGCTGAGCCCTGTTACCATGGTAGTTAACATAATGGCAAAGTTATTCTTTATGATTAGGCCCCATATATCAAATAGATTGATTAAAAGATCATAATACTTTTTAGAAAGGGCCTAAGGGAGCATTTCATCAATATATTGTTGTCTGACAAGTAGTCAGTTCTGACACCTTTCCTTGATTTTGATTGGCTGAGGAGCACTGTTACCATGGTAACTGTTGGATAAAAGAGGACTTGTCGGATGCAACATTTGACAAGTTCTTTCGTAAAACGCTCAGACGAACGTTTCATCAACGTTTTTGTCAGACATGTTGTAAGACCTGCAAGACTTTCCTTGATTTTGATTTTCTGAGAAGCACCGTTACTATGGTAACCGTCAGAAAAAATGTCAGACAAGTCCTGTCATGAAAAGCTCCCAGGTACAATGAATAAACAATAATAAAGAAAGTTTATTTATAGAGTTTAGCAAGCATTTTGAGCTGCAGGATTTTGATATCGGCCGCGCCCAGGTCCATCTTGACGATCCCGTCTTCAGCGTCAATGTTGATGAGGGTTCCGGTGCTGTCACGGTCGTCACCCATTATCACCTTCACCTAGAGAGGGAGACAGAGATATAGAAAAATAAAATGACATATAAATATATATGAGATATATGTATATATCAATGGCCTGATGAAGCCAACAGTGGTTGGGGAAATGTCATGACTACAAAGAACTGTCTCAATTTTACAATTTTCACAAAATTCCAGTAAAAGATTTATAACAAATTAATTTTCAAGTTTACTGGTTGAATCATAATATTCACGGATATTATGATTCACCCAGTAAACTTGAAAATTAATATTAATGTCAAGATAGGAAGAACGATGGAGAAAGGCAGACAGAGTGATAGAGAAAGGGTGAGGATGACATACAGACACGGTGACAGAGAAAGATGCAGAAAGAGAGAGAGAGAGAGATAGAAGCAAAACAAAAAATTATTAATCCATACAAAGAATGATGCAGGGACGTAGTCATGACAGGTAGTTCTGTGTCATAAGGCCGCTAGAGTAAACCATCTCTCAAAGACTTTGTACACGTGACTCAGGGACAAGACCGGGGCCAGGGCCAGGTTTGGGCTCTATTAATTTTTTTTCAATTACAATTACGCATTTGAAGAAATATTAACGCACAATTACTTGTCAATTAAATTACTTTTTTCAATTATAATTCTAATTACTTTCTAGAAAATTCATACAAGAAACAAATGTTTATTCTGTACATAGTATAGTACCACCAATTTCAACATAATTCTAAGTAACAGAGAAAATGACATGATGAAGGTTAATGTTAAATAGCACAGATTCTGCCTATTAAACTCTTTGATGCTGAAGCAGTTGAAATGAAAATGGTCATGAAATTAAATCATGAATTAAGTAATTGAATGTTATTAAAAGTAACTGGCAGTAATTGAGGTCAATTACAATCTTTTCAATTACAATTACTTTCCCTTTCAAAACTTCAGTAATAATTGCAATTACTCAAAAAATGCAAAGTAAGTATATTGTAAAGTAATTGAATGTATTCCCTTTCAAAACTTCAGTTATAATAACAATTACTCAAAAAATGCAAATAATGTAATTGATCAATTATCTTGTAAATAATCCCAGCTGTGGCCAAAGCCGGCAAAATGGGGATTTGAGGCCGGTCTTAACTATATCCCTTGAGTCTTCAAATTTATTTCATGGTTGTCAACACAACTGGACCACATTTCACAAGGAGATTAGGACAGTTACATATCAGACTCAATTTGCGATTATTCTAAATTGTGTGTTTTTAGGCTGCCTCAGGCACAGGAATTATTTTGTACGATTACTGATTTCAAAACGCATATTTCATGATTATATACTGCATCACAGAATGGGACGGTTCCAGCATGCAGTCGTTTAATCACCACACTCATGAATTATGAATTCAGAATTTCCAGGTGTATTGAAATTTTGCGGAAAGTTATTAAGTTATTTCATTTACACGTACATGTAGTGTTGCATTGTCATGACATATTGCAGTATCTTCCATCGTTTGTGTATGTATGCATTTGCCAGCCATTGGATACTAAATTTCTTTGTATGCTTGCATTCATGGACTAATAAGATAATCTTGAATCGTACGGCCACCGCACCCCTTAGGACTGGCCCATGATCCAATTTAGAAACAAACCGCACTTAGCTCATTTTCTAAAAATGCGAATGAAAAGTATCTTTTTATTTGAGGTTCAAATTAACTGAAAGAATATGAACACAACAATTTTGGATGATTGGAACACTGCATTTGGAGTAAAGGCCAAATTAGTTTCGAATCATACCCAATCTTACGATTGCTATGACGTCATAATGATAGGATATTGAATTAGCTTTTATTCTAATAAGGATGACAGCATACACGCAGATTTAGGCATGGGTATTCGCACAATGAATAAGAACATTACACAGTAAGATACTCCATGTCTCAATATAAGCAATCGAATTCTACTACGTTTCATTCCAAAATCGGGTCACACACCGATCATAAGGTGTGCGGCGGCCGTTAGACCAATCGCAACTTGAGTTTGATTTTAATCTATATAAAGTCAATGGCCCGTATTCTGAAGTCGGGTTTAACTTAAACTCAGGTTTAAAGTTGTGGTTTAAGTATGGATAGCCAATTGTTACATGCATCACCAACAGTATAGATATCATATTTCAGCTCATTTGGCTCTAAAATCATTCATAATTGTCCAGGGGGCCGTTTCATAAAGCTGTTTATAAGTTAAGAGCGACTTTAAGAACAACTGGTGATCATTTCTTGTTGTTTGTTGTGGTTTAAGTATGGAGAGCCATTTACCACAAGGTTCACCAGTCGTTCTTAAAGTTGCTCTTAACTTATAAACAGCTTTATGAACAGCCCCCTGGAAGTATAAAAAGATGATTGTCTTCACCATTGAAGAATCAGGAAAGAGCACAGTAAATATAAGAAACATACAACTTAGTAAAAATGTTGACACTTTTGGCTTCCCATAATTTTAGCACAGAGTTAGACCATGGTCTAAGTTAAACCTGACTTCAGGGCCCGTCTTACAAAGAGTTATGATTGATCCGAGCAATTGTAACTCTATGGAAATCAATCAGTGTTATAATTTTTTTTCTACGACAAACTTGCACAACGTCCTTCGTATGCAAAGAGAAGCGCAGTGAATTTTCAAGAAAACAACGAATGCATGAATATACATCACAGCTAGAAAATATTTTGAACAGACATGCGTAATAGATGTTGACGTTGCTGGCCGTCCATAGTTGTGATTGATCGGATCAATCCCAAATCTTTGTAAGACGGGCCCCCGGAAATGTAGATTCAAGGTAACTTACTCTGTCCGTTTTACTTGGCATGACAGGCTCAAGATGAACTGCTTTCACTGTAACTACTCTGTCTTCGCCGTCTGGAAGGTACACTGAACACAGTGGACCCTGATAGGGACAAAAATCATTCAAATTCATTATTAGGCAACTTTCAAAAGAATGTAGTACACAATGAAATGTCCTTTTAAAGATAAATGCCAGTTTTGGTAACAATCTCAAAATGAGTTTGAATAGAATCAAATAAATGACCATTCAGGGATATACATGTATACATTTAAAAAAAATATGTGCCAAATGAGTCTGGAAAAAATGGGTAGTTGTCGAGGAATAAGTGAAAGAAGCACTGAATTCCATCAAATGTCGGGTATATTTCTAAGCAATATTAATGCTCTATCCCACATATGCATTTTTGTGTTAGTGAGGAAATTTTAGGAGCGATTGCGGCTGTCACGAGGACAAAATTGCCCGTCGCCCTCATGTATTTTATAAGCTGTCAAGTTATTACATGATATAGATGTTATCACGATATCATTTAAAGATTACTACACAATACACTTATTGTCACATCACATTTAAAAAGAAATATTACAGAAAGGCAACCATGCATAAGTAATAACTGACGCATGACCAGCCATGCAACCGGTAAATTTGCCAAGCATCCAGTAATTACTAATGCACGATTGAAAACAAAAGATGTTTTCGCAAAAAATTCTACCATTCTATAAAACAAATAATACACAGGTTTGCTCGTACATCAGTGGGACTAGTGAGCATGCGTTAACTATGGAAACTAGTCTAAACACACTCAGCTGCTCCTTGTGGGTTTATTACAGTTCTATTGTTACCTCATGCTCCCATAACCTACCGATGCACTCACATCTGCGTATCATTTGTATACTAGTACATTTCTCACCTGGACGCTTCTGATGACACCCTCCTTGAAGATGAGCGATGGGTCGTCATGGGAATCCTTGATCCTCACCATAATCTCAGGGGTGTGCCAGTCGATCTGGGAGGGGTGCATGATGTCGCCCCCTGGTGTCTGGGGGTTGTACCCCAGGGGCGACGGGGCCATGGGGGTGTTGGCAGAGTACCCCAGAGGGCTCGGATTGCCCTGGTAGCTCCCGGGTGATGGGGTGTGGTAGGTGCCCGATGGGGACGGGGTGGCTTGGTAAGAACCGGGGCTCGGGGCAGGCTGGAAGCTGCTTGATGGACTGGGCGTGGCTGTAAGGAAAGAAGATTATCATGGTGTTAATATTGATTCAGCTCTCTGTATTCATCAACACCAGACTACTAACAAAAACAGCATCATAAACAGCATTGGCATCCTTGTCCCTTAAACATCATCATCATCATTCATCAAAATCATCATCGTCGTCACTTCATCATCATTCTAATCATCATCATCATCGTCATCAGCATCATCGTCATCAGCATCATCGTCATCATCATCATAGCTCATCATCATAACTCATCATTCATCATCAACATCACCATCATCAGCATCGTCGCCGTTATCATCACCACAACAATCGTTAACGCTAATCAATATCTTCATAAGGCCTATTTGTTTCCATATTGGATGGGAAAATTAGGGTCTGTTTCTAGTTTTCACTTTTTTCTTCTTTAAATTGAAGGTATAATGTGAAAGGGCTCCTAGATCTATTTTCATTTGGAAATTTTTCTCATCCTTGAAATATGGGCGATGCTCTCCCACACTTTTTTTCCCCAAATTTTAATCAACTTTGTCTGGAGTGATATCAAATGTAGAAGAGTGTATGAAAATAAGTGTCATTCTGCACATTTTCATTTGGTTGCATTTTTTTTTCTTTATATGGTTAGTTGGGTTACTGCAAACAGAGAAGTTTTTTTGAATGCCTAATCATTATCCTATCAAAGTTTATTTTTGGAAAATGTGAATAAATAACACGAAGGCTCCGCGCCGAGCGATATAAATGAAATCAATCTAAAGCCGAAAGGCAAAGGACTGAATTAGGCAGTAAATATAAGGATAAATAAGTCAAACAACGGTACTTTAAAAAAGCAAAGTGGGAGTGTACTTCGCTAACGTCTGTTTACAGCGGCAGGCGAAGGTAAAAGAGGAAATGGACGCCTATTTGCGTGATTGCGTGCGTAGGGAGATGCTGCGCGTGCGCAGGAAAAATTGTGTACTTTTATTCTGCGTGCAAGTTAATCGTAATGAACTAGCAAATCAAATGAGTATATCCCAGTTATTGACAGTAAATTAAGTGTCGTTCTGCACATTTTATTTGGTTGCATTTTTTTTCTTTATATGGTTAGTTGGGTTACTGCAAACAAAGAACTTTTTGAATGCCTAGTCATTATCCTATTCTCCTATCAAACTCACGCTGGTAACTTCCCGGGGACGGCGTCTGCGTCTGTCCGTACGGGGAGTAGGTGGACTCACTCCCGTACATCCCGGATGAGCTGTTGGGCGTGGCTGGGGTGTACGGTCCCTGCCCCGGCGACTGGGGCTCCCCAGCATACCCTGGGGTACCAGGGGTGGTGGATCCATAGGGTTGGGGCGAGGGAGATGACTCATCAAAGCTGGAATAAAATTTGTCCATGGGAAATTTTAACTGTTACATCAAAATTAAATGACAAATGTAATTTAGTATCAACAAACACACCGCAGGGAAATCTAATGCTGGCTTCCGAATGTAATCACTGTGTATTCACATAAATGGTTAAAGCAAAATGTCAAATGAAAGATTTTATGGGACCCGTTGTCTTGTTCTTCCCCAAAAATTCATTTTTCTCATAAGAAGAAATCATGAAGGCCCACCTCCCCCCCCCCCTCCACCCTAAGAACAACAAAGAATATAAATTGAGACTTGCGTCATATTTCATTACCCTGAAAGCCAAGAAATAGGAACAAATTATGAACAATTCACAGAAATTGGAACTTTCTTAAATTTCCTAAAAAAGATAAACGAGTTACAATGGTTATTTCCTATCCCCCAAAAACAGGGTTCCCACAGAAATTTGAAAACAGAATTCCACGACAATTCCATGACTAAATTGCTGCTATTCCATGACTTCCTGTGATGTCCCGGGAGTTATGTAGAATTTGGGAAAAACAGAAATCATGAACACCAATTACAATAGCAGAGTTTGATCACAGAGTATGAGAGTTGCGAGACATGACAAACTGAAAAGCTGCCATAGCCAAGAGGTAAATACAATTCCATGACTTGTCACAAATTTCTAAATTTCCTGACTTTCCATGATCTCAAATTTTCAAGGATTTTCCATGACTGTAGGTCCCTGCAAATAGGTACATTCCTATATCAAGGGATTGTTTAATTCAAACCAGAGTTGAGGATACGGGCCAAAGTCCTTACCCCATAGGAGTGCTTGGTGCAGTGGGATCCCATGCTCCTGATCTTGAAGGGGTCATGCTACCATCATGTGACGGGGTCATCGAGCCATAGTGAGGAGTTCTACTTCCTGTTAGCACGCAAAATGAAAAGACAAGGATTAGTTGAGAAGAACAATGATAACAGATAATAATACTGAGATTTATGTTGCACTTTTACACAGAATGTTTAAAAGCGCTGTTTAAATAAAACAAACTAAGAACTTGTGCATAATAAAAAGCAACATTACATGTCCTTACATATCATTAAAAAAATATAGACAAAATAATAATTCTATAATATTACCCCCCCCCAAAAAAAAAAATCTTCTATAAATGAATATTCATAACTATTGGTGCTGCATCTGGAAAAATAAAATAGTGTCCTGTTTGATTAAGACTACTTATTATAATAACAAATGCACAATTTCTATAACAAGTTTACTGTAAGCAAATCAAATTGAATGATTTCAGTTGCTTTAAAATTAAATGGGCGATTCCATACATGTTGTACAGGACGTTTTGACCACAATTTCTAGTTTCCTAGTCCAATGCTTGAGCAATAAAATATTCTTTTTTGTCATTGATAAAGCTATAATGGGTAGTCATGTGAAAAACTAACAACCAACACACACAAAATTGATTATGGGTAAATTAAAGGTGAAAATGTGTGTGTCGTACGGGACGCAAAAGAAAATCCCGTACGACACGCAACATTTTAAGCTCTTATTGACATATGGACAACACATTTTTGTTGGTTGTCAGTTTTTGCATGTCTACCAAGTATTACTTTGATATTACCACAAAGCAAATTGAAGTTCTTCGTTCGTTTGGACAGCAGGTCGAAAAATGTTGTGAAAATGGCTGATTTTTCTAGCATGGAATCCAAATGGCCTTGGTTATCAATTGTGTGACTTTGATTCAATAGTACCCCAAAATCAAACTGTTCCACTCTAGAACTTCTAACAACACTTGGACCTATTTCCCCCCACATTTATACCACTTATCCTTTATCTTAAAATTTACATTGCAATAATGGTATTGGTATTTGTTCAACAGTCCCACAAACCGAAGATCACTGTCATGCTGATTCTTTAAAAAAATTCATTTCTACAGTCCCATAAACTTACCATCGTGTAGTGGAGTTTGAGAGCCATACATTGGAGTCCTGGAACCGCTCCCATACATGGGGGTTTGAGAGCCGTACATGGGCGTGTTTCTGCTGTAAGCTGTCGTCATTCCACTTCGGATCTGATCGCTGTAATTCAAAGATAATGGTCATGAGATCGAATTATGGAGGAAACACTCTAAAAGTGAAAGAAAAATTGATAACATACGCTATTTTATTCATGAGTCCACTGTTTTGAGTTAATTAGTCCACTCTTCAAAAAGTGGACTCATGAATAAAATATCATACATTTTTATCTTTTTTTCCCACTTTGAGAGTGTTTCCTACATAATTCGAACCATGGCAACAGGAGTCAATTTGGCGCACTGTGACAAAAGCACACACCACCATTGGACATTTTTTGATACACACGGTAATTAGGTGTTATTTATACAGGCAATCTGCATATGCCAGTGGTTAAACCGATGGTTTTAAAAACCGCCTTTGTGAATTAGGGCCAATAAGGTGTCAAAATGCTTAAATGCAAAACAAATTTTAGTGCCATCATGGCTTCAAACTTATTTTGTGATTGTTACTGCAATTAAGGTTTATGTTTGACATACCTTACAATGTTCATTCGGCTCCTGTCGACGTTGATAGTTTTACAGTTCGTATGTAGCTCAATACGAGCCGTTGATTCGGTGGCGTCTTTCACGATACCGATATGACCTTCAGGAAAATTGGGAGAAAAATAATTTCCAATTCAATCAAATTAATTCATTTTCGATTAACATCAAATTTTGTTTTTGTGAGTAGGTGACATCATCAGAATAAGATGTTCATATACATGTAAATTTTTTGAGGGATTGAGTGAAACTTCATTTTTTTCTTCAATTGCCCCTTCCCTTTGAAATAAGCTACCATCTTACATTCATAATGCCAAGTCTGTGAATCAGTTCAAAACCCTACTCAAAACCTACCTGTTTAATAAATGATTCAGTTGTGGGTTGGTCAATTGGAGGTGCACACCAGTTTTGAGTTTTGATTATTACAATAGTTGTATTACCTGTTTCATTATCCCCTGCCACTCTTTTTTTTTTAAACCCAAGTACAAACCATAAACAGAACACAGTGCGCTTAGAAACAACAGTAGTAAGCGCCTTATAAATGTTATGTATTATCATTATTATAACTATCTTCTAAAAAATCCTTTAAAGATGAAACATTCAGTGTTTAATTTCTTTATTTTTATTATCTTTTATTCAAATAATTTTTTGTTGGGGCCGACTTCTCCTTGAATTCATTTTCTGATCAGCAACTACAAAAGCACTTCCATTCAAATGGCAGTGTTCCATGAAGCAAATACTGGAGTGAACCAATATTTAGCTTTGACCTACCTTTAAATGGTCCCTTTGTGATGCGCACTGTCTGTCCAATCAGGCCTCTATCTCTGCCGACACGCCCACGACCACGCCCGCCACCAGGCCCACCTGCAGGTTGTTGACCTGTCAAAACAACAACAACAACATCAATAATTTGCATGTTGCATCATGACCTTTACTAGGCCTGAAAGTACATCCCGAACGAGAAATGCATTAAATCAGTTTTAACATTCTATTCACATCAGGGAAAAAATTGCACGGGGGCTAGGAGCAATTGTGTCCCTGAAGTGCTCAAAAGAGCCATGGAAATTGAAAAAGTTCCCAGAATTCCCCATTCATTGCGATGTTAAAGCATATCCAATCAGTTGTGCAAAGTTGCCCCCCCCCAAAAAAAAAAAGGAAGAATGTATTTACTTTTGGCCTGATTCATCCTATTCATTTCAATTCATTTCCATTTATTCATTCATTCATTCAGTCATTCAGTCAGTCAGTCATTCATTCAGTCAGTCATTCAGTCAGTCAGTCAGTCATTCATTCATTCAGTCAGTCAGTCATTCATCCATTCATTCATTCAGTCAGTCAGACAGTCATTCATTCATTCAGTCAGTCAGTCATTCATTCATTCAGTCAGTCAGGCAGGCAGTCATTCATTCATTCATTCATTCAGTCAGTCAGTCATTCATTAATTCATTAATTCATTAATTCAGTCATTCAGTCAGTCATTCATTCATTCATTTAGTCAGTCAGTCAGTAAGTCATTCATTCAGTCAGTCAGTCAGTCATTCATCCATTCATTCATTCAGTCAGTCAGTCATTCAGTCAGTCAGTCAGTCAGTCATTCATTCAGTCAGTCATTCATTCATTCAGTCAGTCAGGCAGGCAGTCAGTCATTCATTCATTCAGTCAGTCAGTCAGTCAGTCAGTCATTCATTCAGTCATTCATTAATTCAGTAATTCAGTAATTCAGTCAGTCATTCAGTCAGTCATTCCTTCATTCATTCAGTCAGTCAGTCATTCAGTCAGTCAGTCAGTCATTCATTCATTCAGTCAGTCAGTCATTCATCCATTCATTCAGTCAGTCAGTCATTCAGTCATTCAGTCAGTCAGTCAGTCAGTCAGACAGGCAGTCAGTCATTCATTCATTCAGTCAGTCAGTCATTCATTCAGTCAGTCAGTCAGTCATTCAGTCAGTCATTCAGTCAGTCAGTCATTCATCCATTCATTCAGTCATTCAGTCATTCAGTCAGTCAGTCATTCAGTCAGTCAGTCAGACAGGCAGTCAGTCAGTCAGTCAGTCATTCATTCATTCAGTCAGTCAGTCAGTCAGTCATTCATTCAGTCAGTCAGTCATTCATTTATTTATTCTTTCATTCATTTATTCATTCATTCATTCATTTATTCATTCATTCATTCTTTAGACAGGGTGGTCTCTTCAATACATGAAAACTGCTTTTCGAGAGAGCACTGGATATACATTAAGATTAATGAAAGTCTCAAGGAGATTTTTTTTTAATCCATATTTTTTTAATCTTTAAGGAACCCCCCTAAAAAAGAGAGACAGTATGTACATACCAGGACCTGCACTTGGATGCATGGGGCTTGTAATACGTGGGCTCATGGGTGCAAATCCAGTAGAAAATCCACCATCAGATTTCTAGAAAACAAGATGTTGAACAGAAGTATCATCTTGAAATTTGTCAATCTCGATTCTCCGTGTTGACTGCGCACCTGGGTAATGCACACTTATATCTGATTTGTATTTGAGACCAATACAGCGCACCATTGTTGTAAGATATTACACAGTGCAACAAACTTAATCCTAGACAGGAAACAGTGTAGTCCACTTAGGATAGTAGAGAGCCACAGAATAAGAGAAATATAACATACGTGTGAAAAAGATTATGATATACCAACAAGACGAGGTAACATTGGTAAGTTACTTCACAGCGCAAGATAGCACAGAGTATAACAGACTTTTATCTCCAGCCAGTACAATGTGCCTATTCCTAACTATGAACACTCAATATGAAATGTGTGCTAGACAGTAAGATCACTTATAGGTAAAATAGTACACAGTGCAAGATAGTACAAGGTTCAACAAACTTTTCTCTATCATGGACTATTAGGTAGTATAAAATAGATGTATCTTTTCAAGCATCGCGATTGGCCAATACGCATCACATGACATCCAACCTTTTTTGTGCGTTGCACGGCAGTGCAAAAGGTGCGCAACGAAAAGTGATAATGCACACTCAAGCAGACCAGTGCGGTAGAAGTCCCGGGAAAAGTCCAACAAATCTGTACTATAAATTTTTAAGAATTTGTTTCTGTGTTGCTATTTTATAAAACAAATAATGCACTTGCTCTGTCTTGTGTAAAAGTAAATGCAGAGAAAGCTTGGTTTCTTCAGATGGTGCCAGCGGCTCGTGCAGTGCGGCATCTATCTAAAGAAACTTCACGTGCTCTGTTTTTCCACTAACGCACTCGGCTGCATGCATTTTTTGTATAACTTACCCTTGAGCCTCCAGCCAGTACAATGTGTCTATTCCTGACAACAAACACCCCTCCATTCTCAGTCATCAGACGGGAATGCAGGAATGCGTAATTCCTGTAGATATGTCTGACTTCTCCTTCTCTGCCCTGTAAGGAAATAAATTAAGATATAGGTGGTAAATTCACTCCATCACATATTTCTTGGGATTACAGAAATCTCTTTGAATTTGGTGAAATGCGTGCATTCCACAAGGATTTTAATGAGAGTAGCACTTAAATTCCCAGTCAGTGCCGTATAGAAGCATTTTGTCATATCATGCTACGGGGACGCTTCTTTGTATTAAGTCAATATGATTGTGCATTATATACCATGCAGGAATCAGCATCAGCATATTGTGGAGCGTTGTGGCCCAGTGGATTAGTCTTCGGACTATGAAACAGAGGGTCGTGGGTTCAAATCCCAGCCATGGCATAATTTCCTTCAGCAAGAAACTAAACCACAATGTGCTGCACTCAACCCAGGTGAGGTAAATGGGTACCGGTAGGAAGTAATTCCTTAGAAAGCTGTGTAAGCTATGAACGCCTAGCTTAGCCAGGTAATATAAGGAGCGCCTTGAGTACCTAACAAGGTGGATATGTAAGCAACATAAATACCCTATATTATTATTATTATTTAAACCCAGGTCTGAAAAAAATGCTACAACTTAAAGTGATTACTACTACAGATGACAAAATAAGCCATACATCATCATTATGCTGGTAATACTATCAAAATAGCAAACCATCACTATGAAACACAACAATAGCAGTTTCTACACACTGCATGACTGATAATATCAATGAATTTCTTCCGACCAGGTGGAGGCTTCATAAAGCTACATGTATTTGTAAAACTATGCATGACTCTATGATAATAATAATAATCCGCTTTTATTTAGCGCTTAATACATCCGAACGACGTGTCTAAGCGCTTTACAGATGTATCATTACCCCGGTCATCAGATTCAGTCAGTCATTCCCGCACACAATATGTGCACATCCTCCACCCTTTAAAGAGTATTCCAGTCAGTCGCCTGTGAGGCGCACACAGTACTGGACAAGCTACAATGACTTTCACATCTTACCGGGTACCCATTTAACACTAGGGTCGAGAGTGGAAAAGTGTTGATTAACGCCTTGCCAAAGGACGCCAGACCGCGGTGGGATTCGAACACATGACCCTCTGATTACAAGGCGAGAGTCGCTACACCACGGCTCCTCCACAAATGCACAAATGGAACATGATATTAGTGCTAAATCAGCTACAAAGGGATATATCATTCCGCACTAAAAAGGTCATCAGCTGTAAAGCCTGAAGACTGAATCTCTGTGTACATTTCAAACTATTGACTTACCGAGTGCGGACCATCAATGACCTTGACAATATCTTTGACCTGTAGGTTGTTCTGTTCGGCGTCCAACGCTACTGCATGTCTGGAGTCTTTCTTACGGGTAACAGCCTGGGGCTTTACTTGAACAAGCTATATCAAGATAGAAATTAAAGATAAATGCCAGAAGGGCTTAAAGGTAAATGCTAGTTTTGGTAACGATATCAAAATGAGTTCGTACAGAATCCAATGAAATGACCACCAAAGTGTCTGTTTGTATAAATAAAACGCATGTGCCAAAGGATTCTGGGAGATATTGTGTAATTGCTGAGAAATCAGCAAATAAGCACAGGATTTGGGTAGAGCGTCGGGCCAGACGCTCTTCAGCAATAATTATACATTGTCCCACGTGCACTTATCTGTGTTGGGGATCTTCGGTGTGAACATTTTTCAGCGTAGATTTCAAGATTTCACAAAGTTCAGTTAATGTAACTGTACCAGATCTAGATCCTCGATGATATACTGACAATTAAGCCTTGTTTTAGAGACTTTCTCATGAAATCAGTGTTTACTGCAACTACTGGAATTTCTCTTTAACTATTTCAATGTAAGGATGCACATGATCTAATCAAATGAATACCCAAGTGTCTATCAATTAAAAGTATGTGACAAAGATACATGCCAGATGGGGTTTAATAACAATTTCAAAATAACAATGCACAGAATCTAATCAAATGGCCCTGTAAGTATTTTATGTATCAATTAAAAGTATGTGCCACAGATTCAGGCAGAAATTGTATTATGGCTGAGAAATTAGCAAAATAAGTACGGGATTCGAGTTAAAGACAAATAGCAGCTGTGGTAACGCTCTCACAAAGAGTTCAAACAGAATCCGATAAAATTACCACCTAAGTGTTTGTATGAATAAATAAAAAAAATGTGCCAAATAGCTCTGGAAGAAAATGCATAATTGATGAGAAATTAGCAAAATAAGAACGGAATTCCATCAAATGATGGGTATTTTTCAAAGCAATATTAATAGCTTGTCCCACATATCCGTTTCTGTATTAGTGATCGTCAGAATTATTGATTTTGCGCTAAGATTTCATGATTTTACAAAGATAAGTTTACATTAATGTACCAGATCTAGATGTATGATAATATTTTGACAAATAAAACTTGATTTAAGACTTTTTAATGAAATAATTGTTTGCTGCAACTACTGTCTTTTACCTTTAAATATCAGGCATTTTGTCAAGCAATAATAATACACTGTCCTACATGTGCTTATCTATGTTGGTGATCTTCAGTGTGAATGCTTGTGTTTAATGCAACTACTTTCACTTATCTTTAAGCACTAAAGGAGCACAAGACATGGATTAAATCTAAACAAAGAAACATCATCTACGTGTTTACCTTGTTATGCATGTTCAGTACTTGGAAGGTCTCTTTCTCCAACCTTACAATCGAACCAACCGTCTGTGGACTGAAAAAAAAAAAATATCATGATGGAGGCGCATACTTGCATAAGTGCAGTGATATATATATAAGTTTTTCACCTCATTTGATTGTGAAATTCAACCAAGGGAATATTTTTCTATGATGATTATACTTGCTTATATAGTGCTTAATACTTCAAAAATCTCTAAGTGCTCTACAGTATATGCAGCATAATTACCCTGGCTTTAGCAGTGCAGCTGTTACGCGTGCTGTGTTTCAAGGAATAAATTCCTGCCAAGTATCCATTTACCTCACCTGGGTTGAGTGCAGCACATTGTGGATCAATTTCTTGCTGAAGGAAATTATGCCATGGTTGGGATATATTCAATGTCATTCTTCAGATATTGTATTAGAGTCCTTGCTGTGGTCATTTCTCAACTAGAATGTGAATGAAACTATCTACCTAATTTATATAGTGATGATAGAGCGCAAATTTCAAATGCAAGGGCACTGGTTTTTAAATCATTATAAAAATTGAGTCTTGTGCACGATTACCAAAATGTCAAGATGTCAGCAAATTACATTTCCTTATTATGGCCACGATGTTGCTTCCCCTATTAAACAATCATAGATTTAAAATTAGTCTCCATCTAGTGAAAACTCATAATTGGGACCACCTTTTGTGAAATAGGTCCCAAGTCCAATGATTTGGGTCATTAATCCCAAAGCATAAAACTGATCAATGTTTATGATTCATTGCATTGATCAATATATGCAATCAACAGTACAACTCAACCATAGGATAACACATGGACTTAGATGACCTTTCTGCTTCCTTGTTCTTTACATGAGGGGGATGCACGCGTCAATATTGTGGGCCATTAATGATTGCTAGGTTCAGTTAACATTCAGGTATTAAAGGCATGCTTACTCAAGCTGAACCAAGTCACCCAATTGAAACTGTCCTAGAGAATCTACTCCTGTGCTCATCTCTTGGCAAAGCTGGAGATCCCTTGGCAATACTTTCATCTAGAAGAGTGAGTGAATAAGAGAGAGAGTGAGAAAGAGAGAGAAATAGAGGGAGGCAAGGTGGGAAGAAAGCGGGAGGAGAGAATGAGAGAGACGGGAAGGAGGTGGAACAAGAGAGATTGTTTATTAGACGAAATGGTGAATGGACAAATTGACAATTAGACCATGTGGATAGTGGACGAACTGATAGTAGACAAGTTGGCAATTGGACGAATTGGCATTGGATGAATTGGAAATTCTTCATTTAGACCAACCTTACAGCATTCCCTCTTCTCCATATTCTTCCAATGGAATCTTTGGTCTTTCCTTTCCTCTTATGCTATTCACATCCAGACCCCAAGCTCTTTTTACAGGTTCATCAACTTCCCTCCTCAACACTTGTCCCACCCATCTCAAATCACTTCTATTTACCACTTCCCTAACAGTCTCTTCGAAATTCAACCTTTCCATAAGCTTACTTGTGACCTTAAAATCAAATATTTCGATCAGGGGCACGTTTTACAGAGTTACAGTAGATCCAATCAATATCAACTGTATGGAAATCCATCCATACTATATTTTTTTCCACATGAAATTTGCACAATCTCCTAAGTGAACGACAATCACACTGAATTTCCAAGAAAACAATGAATGTATGAATATACATCAAATCTAGAAAATATTTCAAACAAACATGCATTTTAGATGTTGATGTTGCTGGCTTTCCAAAGTTGTATTTAATTGGATCAATTGTAACTCTTTGTAGGAAGGTGCCCTGATATCTAAAGAAAATAATAATATTCCTTACCTCGTGCATGGTGAGATCTGAAAAGACGATGGCCAGGTTCTCTTCCACCCTAACGACCAATCCCGTATCTCCCTCGTAGCGACCTGCGATGACCTTCACGTGATCTCCGATCTTGAAATGCTTCCTCAATTCATGAGCAGGAAACTCTAAGGTATCCTTTACGAGACAAACAAAACAGAATCATTTCAGTTTCAGTTTAGTTTATTTCACTTCCATTTTCTAATAATAAACATAAGAAACATATATATACATATGTATGAATGTACAAAACAGAATAAGTGTCATAAGAATACTTTCAATAATTAATTAACAAATTCGTAGGAAATAGAAGGAATATATACAATTCTTTTTGTTCCCGATACATTTTGATGATTAATCAAATTATAGATTACAGTTAGCATGTGAAAATGAAAATGAGGGACTTATTAAAAAGCAAAGCTTGTAATTGTAAGTCCCTTAGGATAAATTTATAGTAATCTAGAGGCCCCCCCCCCTCAACGAATCGCGCGATATTTTCGCCGTGCGAAATTTTTTGACCACGCCACTCGCTGAGTTTTTACTTTCAAGTCTTGCGCAACTTTTGAGACCAATTTTGCGTCACCCGGGTATGTGGTTCCGAAATTACGCAACATTATGTAAGTGCATGTCAGACCGAAAATTGCTCAAAAATGTGATTTCGTGTACAAAGTCAATGCAAATTGTGTTTTCAACCAAAATTCATAAATGTATGATTATTTTTAGTTTTGCCAGTCAAAATGTATTCATTTCATGATTTTTATGATCACAGAAGAGTCCCCAACAAATTTCATTGAAAAAACAATGAAAAACAAAAGGTCAAAAAAACAAAGAAATACATAAGAAATTGCAAAAAACAATATAATACATAAGAAAATGATTTGATATCACAATTTTTTCATGTACTCTTGCTAAGGACACCACAAAGAGTCTCTATACCAAAAATTAGTACATTTGGAGCTTTATTTAGGGAGTTAGAGGAAAAAGTATGATTTCGCATACTAATTACGCATAAATTAGCATAATCACTTAATAGCGATTCGCATGAAATAAATTATTATACAATCTTGTAGATTATGTCCCACACAACCCGCGTGCCAATTTTCGGCGCGATCGCGCGGTCGATGGCTGAGATCTTAGGGGGGGGCCTGGGAGGCCCCCCCCGGCCATAGGAACTCCTAAAAGACCCCGGCCTAGATAGGGTTAATCGTTTGTAATTAAAAGTAAAGACAATCTAGACCATATATGAAGAACGGCAAAATAAATTTTTAATTAATTAATTTAAAGGAACAATGTTTTATTCATCTCTTTAGACTCAAGACATCTTGGATCAATATTAGTTTTTCATTCAGTGCGCCATCTATTGGTTGCAGCGGACAGGCCGATATTTCACAATGCATCATGGGAAAATATTGATATCTGTTGCATATGCATGCACACGATTATACAGTGCTTGACCGGCTTGCATATTTTTACTAGGTACCAGGTGGTGGGAGAGAAATTTGTCAGCATATTTCTTAGCAAAAATTTAGACAGTTTTCGTTGAATTCTTACTTTGCTTTTGCTATTATGGCTTTGATTTATGAAGCAGTTTGGTCACAATACTGCACACTAGCATGCACTGTGCGCTCCCTGTGCGTGTGCGAGATGTCGACCTCGAAGTTAGAAATTTTGCTTTTTCGCAGCAACCGATAGATGGTGCAACATATTGTGAATCCAGAGAATTGGATGAATTCCAAATACTGTGGCTGCTTCAAGACTCAAAATTGACGATTGTCCTAGCGAATGTGCATCACCCAGCTACATGTATGCTCATGTGAATTTCACAGACACGGTACTGGGATACTCGACTGAGTCAAATCAGTCATTATGTGTGGCCACTGGTAGCTCATATGAATAGATCAACTTTTTGTCAATTCTGATAATCCGGGACTCTCGACTGTTCGAACTATTATTTGTTTACTCTGGTGAACAATAAAATGGCAGAAAGTGTATTCATCCTAGGCCTGATATTTGGGTCAATTGAAAAATAAAATTTCTGGAATTTGAATTTCCATTTAACCCTATCTAAGCGAGGCCCCAACCCCCTCAACCAATCGTGCAATATTTTTGCAGAGCGAAATTTTTTTTTTTGCTCACTTTTTATATTCAAGTCTTGCTCATTTTGAGACCAAATTTGTGATGCAGGGGTACGCAGTTCCGAAACTATGCAACATTTTGTTAAACCAAAATTTGCTACATGGATTTATTTTATGCTGTATGATCTCAAAAGAGTCCCTGACCAAGTTCATAAAAAAATAGTGAAAATCACAAGGTCTAAAAAACAAAGAAATACATAAATTGCCAAAAAACAATATAATGCATAAGATATTGATCTGATATCGCAATTATTTTCACATAATATCACAAAGAGTTCCTACACCAAAAATTAGAACATTTGGAACTTTATTCAAAGAGCCAGAGGAAAAAGCATGATTTTGCATACTAATTACGCACAAATTAGGATAATCAATTAATAATAATACAGGCCTGTGAGTGGGGTTTCAAAAAAATAGCGGAAAAATCTGAAAATTTACCTTACTATTTACTATCGTCAAGCAACTGCATTTGCCCATCACGATTCACGGTGTATTCTATTTCTAGACCAAGAGCTTCAGTCTCTGTATTTTGGTTGTTCCGCTGAACTGCGTTGGATCACTCACCAATACATAGACTGAAGAGCTTGGAGACCTGTACGTACAGACAACTTATTTTAGCAGTAACGTTAGATCTAACAGTGGAAACCCGATTTTCCGATAGTTTTTTGTACATAAAATGTCACATTATGAAAAAGAAATCACATCCATATTTACGAAAAAATGTTTAAAATTCAGAAATATCGTACCTTAGACCGCAGTTACTGCTAATTCCTTTGAAATAATGATCGAAACATCGTCATCTTCGATCCTTTCGTTGGTCAATGTAAGTTGCCATCTTGGATGATGTCATCATCCTTACAGACGTATTTACCAGTCACAAAATATCCCGATTTGAGCCCTGCTTTGCGCTTGTAATGTATGCCAACAACGGCAACGGTGCACGGTGTGATCCACAGCAGTTTCATTCGAAACTTCCCAAAGGCAAAATACAAGGCCCCGTAACGTGTATATTCACAACACACACATTCTGCTCGCATCCATTTACCTAGACTTGTTTTCCAGCCGTTTTGGATAAAATAGCGGAATTTTGACTAAGAAAAAACGGAAATGGAACACAGGAAAAAAGCGGAAATTTAAATCGGTCTTAAAAATGAAAATATCATTAATAGCAATTGGCATGAAATAAATCAATATAGAATTTTGTAGATTATGTCCCAGACAACCTGCGTGCCAATTTTCGGCGCGATCAGGCAATCGACAGCCTTCCCCTGCCATATGATGTCCGAAAATAACCCGGCCTTGATAGGGTGTGCGGTACCAAAGGACCGCCTTACCTTTAGATCTTCGTGTTTCGGTAGAACCAGGATAGTGTTTCCATCGACGCTCTTGATTTTACCTTGAAGATGGATCAATTCTCCTTCTACCACTTCCACGTTGTCTCCTGGAGCAAAGCTATGACTCTTTTCTTTGGTTGATTTGCTCTTCGCTACCACTGCAATGGTATAACTGGTTAAGGAAAGCTTTCATAAAGCAGGGGTGTGAGTGGTCACAAATAAAAAGATCTGAAAAAAGCTGAGGAGTGGTGAAAAAGTCTGAAATTGAACGAGCTCCCATTCTTTTTGTACAGAGAAAAGCCAAAAAAGCTGAAATTAAGCTGAAAATAGGAGTGGGCTATAAATAGGTGATTTTTGGTTTTACTGTGGGAACAGTTTTTTTGTGTCCCTTTTACCTTATCTCAACATGAAATGACAATATTTTTTGTCTCGGGTCCGAGAAAAAAGTGTGCCGGGCCAAAATCCAAAATGGCCGCCCAAACCCCCCAAAATCACAGTTTTGGCCACAACTTCTTTATTTGGTGGTCTTTTTTCTTTGGTTTTGGTGTCTATTCATATGTATTTGGGGGCAGGCAATTTGTTTTTCATATAATTAGCACTTTTAAACCATTATTTGTAGAGTTAAAAGGTAATTATACCTAAATTTTTCAATTTTTATAGCCTTTTTTCAGCCAAAAAGTAGATTTTATCGTCCTGGGGTTCTTGGATATTAGATGGTATGAGGTCAACAATAGCAAGCAGCTTCATAGAGCTATATCGCTTTTATTCCTCTACTATGGGTTTTTCGGATATTTGTGAAATATAACTTGTTAAATAAAAATGTTAATTTTCCATAGGGGCAATACAGTATACAATGTACTGTACATACTGCACTGCTTATTTCCATGCATTGACCACCATGATATATGACAAGGCCTGTATATAAACTATAGTGTCATAGAAATAAGCTCTTAAGTCATAGAAATAAGCTCTTAAGGTTTAAAATTAGATTGTGAATTGTGAATTTGATTGCTTGTCAGCTGATGTACATGATGAAACCAGCAACGTAAATTGCACATAAAATATCACATATCATATACGTACATCACATATCTACATGTAGCTATATCTTCTTCATTTGGAGGCTTTTTTTTACCTGGTTGTGGTGTCTAACTGGCCTATGTTTATGGGGTCAGGTAACTATATAATCATGGTAACGTTGATCAACAGCCAATCAGAACCAAGGATTCCATGTAAGTTACCATTAAGTTAACATAATGGTAAATTTTTATGCAACGGGGCCCAGAATATCTACAGTTTAAATGCCATGATGTGGGGTTAATTAGCTTTCTCCGCCCCCTGAATTAGCATATTTGACAAAACATGTCCTCAGTTTCTGAGACAAAACATATCTTCAATTTCTGAGGCATCTAATTCTAAACCTAAGAGCTCATTTCTACATGTATAACACTATAGTTTATACATGCCTTGTCATGGTGGCCAATGCATTTATGCAGTGCAGTATGTACAGTACATTGTATACTGTATAGCCCCTATGGATAATTAACATTTTTTTTATTTAAGATATATTTCACAAATATCCGTAAAACCCATAGTAGAGGAATAAAAGCGATATAGCTCTATGAAGCTGCTTGCTATTGTTGACCTCATACCATCTAATATCCAAGAACCCCAGGATGATAAAATCTACTTTTTGGCTGAAAAAAAGGCTATAAAAATTGAAAAATTTAGGTATAATTACCTTTTAACTCTACAAATAATGGTTTAAAAGTACTAATTATAGGAAAAACAAATTGCCTGCCCCAAATACATATGAATAGACACCAAAACCAAAGAAAAAGACCACCAAATAAAGAAGTTGTGGCCAAAACTGTGATTTTGGGCGGTTTTGGCGGCCATTTTGGATTTTGGCCCGGCACACTTTTTTCTCGGACCCAAGACAAAAAATATTGTCATTTCATGTTGAGATACATTACAAGGAATAAAAAAAAACTGTTCCCATATTGAAATTACAAAAATAGTATTTTTGACCCATGTATAGCCCACTCCTACTGAAAATCAAAACAAAGAAAAAATCTGAAATCAGACAAAAATCTGAAGTCTCGAATCCCTGTTACATGTAAATCCCCCCCAAATGCATTTATCACTGTTCCAGTTCATTATTAGATTATTGATGCATCAGTGGTGATGGTGAATTTTTTTACCCAATTGCTAAGAAAGCATGAATGCTTGTACACAAGCAACCAGAGGACCGACGGCTTAACCCTAATTCTCCCGGGGGGGGGGCCATAATGGCCCCCCCGTCAACAATTTTCGCGATATATCTGCTGCGCGAAATTTTTTCACCTCGCAGATCACTGACTTTTTACATTCCAGTCTCGCGCAAATTTTGAGACCAAAGTTGTGACGCCCGGGTACGCGGTTACGACATTACGAAACATTATGCAAGTGCATGTCAGACCCAAAATTGCTCATAAACGTGATTTCGTGTACAAATCCAATGTAAATTGCGTATATAGCCAAAATTCATAAATGTATCATTATTTCTACTTTTACTGATTAAACTTAATTAATTTTGCCTTGTTTATGATCAGAATTATGTCTGGAACAATTTCCATTGAAAAAACAATAAAAAACAAAAAGTAAAAAAACAAAGAAATACATAAGAAATTCATAAAACAATAAAATACATAAGAAATTTATTTCCAAACCAAAGTTTTTTTGAATTACGATTGTTAAGAATGCTACAAAGAAAATTTTTACCAAAAATTAGCATTCTAGGAGCTTTATAATGTGAATTAGAGCAAAAAGTATGATTTATGCATAAATTAGCATAATTAATTCATATAAAATAAAATCTCATTATTTTGGAAAATTTTACCATACAGCCTTGTAGATTACATCGCACACTACCAGCGTGCAAATTTTTGCGTCGCTCGCGCGATCGGCGGCCGAGATCTTAAGGGGGGGCCATAATGGCCCCCCCCCGGAATGACAAGAATCAAAATACCCCGGGAGATTTAGGGTTAAGCTCCTCTCCGAGGGGACTGGTAATGAGGATTAGTGCCTTACCAAAGGGCACTGGCACACCAGGGGGGCGTTTCATGAAAGGACTTGTCGGACGTTTTATCCAACAAGTCCCATTTTATCCGACAGTTACCATAGGAACAGTGCCTCTCAGCCAATCAAAATCATGGAAAAATGTCAGATATGACAACTTGTCGGATGAAAATATTGATGAAAAGCTCCCCAGGTGGTAATCAAACCTGGCTCAAAGGAATGCGAACCTCCCCCCCCCCCCCCCCCCCCCCGCTTTACCAACTGAGCTATAACGCCTCCAAGAATGAAAAAATCCATTTATGATGAGGGAAAGATTCTTGGAATATCGACCCAAATACGCATATCACTATTCCAGTTTATTACTAGATTATGATGTGGAGTGTATGGAATAAATAGAAATGTGCTTATACGATAAATTAGTTCTTAGCTACCAAAGTAAGACTAGCTAAAAAAAGATTCTCAGGAATTGATCTAAATGCTATCACCACTCCATTCCATTATTAGATCATACGAATGTGTAAACCCTGAAACAGCTATAATGTGGACGATAAGAAATGTTTTATGATAAATTTGTTCTCCGCTACCACTCTTATGGTAAAACTGGTTGAGGAAATCTTGCACGAATGTGCATGCCCTAAAACAGTTATGGTAAAACCTGTAATAAGCATCCATCACTATTGCGGTTCATTACTAAATTATATCAAAGTCTATCTTCAGCTTTCAATATGACTAATTACATTTCATTAGATTACATGAATATGTATTCCCTGAAAAAGTTGCATTTATGAAGCAGAGGATATGAAATGAAAATTTTTAGACTTTTCCTTAGCACTTATATTGACGGTTTCCTTCTTTTTTTTTCCAAGATATAAAACCTATTCCACAAAAGCACTGATGAACGCGATTAGAAGACTAGCTAAGCCAAGGTGATATAGGAGAACCTTGAGCACCTAACAAGATGGATATGTATGCTACATATATGCCTTATTATTCCAAAGAATGGGATAGGCTGAACATTCCAGGGGGCCGTTTCATAAAGCTGTTCGAAAGTTAAGAGCAACTTTAAGAACGACTGGTGATCCTTTCTTACGCGCTAAACCATCGCCTACGGTGTATACCATCAACCAAAAGAAAGGATCACCAGTCGTTCTTATCTTTCAAACAGCTTTATTAAACACCCACCAGGATATAATTTTTCTGATATCCAATCACTGCATGTGTCAGATAACAGATCAAAGAGCCTTTCGTTGAAGAAATAGAAAATACTTCACCAAACTAAGCTGTGTCCACAATGTCGGTAACAGACATTGCAATATGGTTTATGTTTTTTAGGCATTCGACAGCACACATGCAATCCCAATCGAAAAAAATAAAAAGTGGTCACATTCTCCATGAAAATAGTTAAAGGATACATTCTACGTCGATGTCCTCTGGCTTGTCTTCAAATCTCTCCAACTCAGACAGGGTGGGCTTGATACCTTCGGCAATCTGTGATTGGTATAATAAAGATGAGCATGGTGAAAGATACTGACGATGACGGCAACGACAACGAGGACGTCAGAAACATTGATGACGACAATGACAATCATGGGATGGTGCTGGTGGTAACAATGTTGGTAATGATGATATTGATGGTCTTGTTGATGATGTTGATGGTGGTGGTAATGATGATGGTGATGAAGATGATGATGGTGGTGAAGATGATGATGATGGTGATGATTATTATGAAAATGGTGATTGTGGTGGTGATGATTATGAAAATGGTGATGATGATGGTGATGATGGTGGTAATGATGATGATGGTGGTGAAGATGATGATCTTGATGATTATGAAAATGGTGATGATGGTGGTAATGATGGTGGTAATGATGATGATGGTGGTGGTGAAGATGATGATGATGGTGATGATTATTATGAAAATGGTGATAGTGGTGGTGATGATTACGAAAATGGTGATGATGATGATGATGGTGGTGGTGATGATGATGATGGTGATGATGATGATCATAATGTTGGTGGTGGGAGGGGGCAGTGGTCAACAATAATGACAATAATGATGGTATTGGATAAAATCATACAACACAATATCATGTTTGAATCTTTCAATTGACAATAAGGAAGAACATTACATTCTTTTCTATCAACCACAAGTTATCTGAAAAAAGAGAGAATGCTCAAAACCACATTCCAAAGCAACACATATTTTACTTACGATAGCGCTCATAGCAAACGTCTTGAAGAGGAACCCTTTCCTACTGTAGCGATTCCCTTCAAAAACCAAGAAATCACCATCAGATGTGACCTCTCCACCGATCCTACGAATCGCTTCCAAGTCAAACAGCTTCTGCTCCGGGCGCCGACGCTTCCGCTTCTCGGCCGCGGTCTGGGCCGTCCGCTGGATGCCGCGGGGTCGGGTGTAATCGATTCGCGGAAGAAGTTTCAGGATAACCTGGTTCTGGGTCTGATCGACGTAGTCCACTTGGCCCAGGTCATCTTTGAAAACCCCTCTCCTATAAAACATAATCATTAGGTGGATATGGAAGTAAATCAGAATGTGTAATCAACATGAGAAGCTTTCTAGATTCTCAAGATTCGTCGACTATCACAGAAATGGGAGGTGGCAGAGCTGCCAACCTGAACAAGAACACTTCAGTATTTTCAAGGCTGAAAATCAGTATTTTGGTGAGGAAATTAGTATTTTCACAGGAATACCATAGGACAACGCACAAACTGAAACTTAAGAAATCAGTATTTTGCATGAAACCATCAGTATTCTTCTCTATTTTCAGTACTAAGTACGGAAAATCAGTACTACTTGGCAGCTCTGAGCTGGTAATCTTCAAGGCTCTTTTGGACAAGAGACAAAATCTGGGAATCACTGATTGCAGTCAGTATTCCATTCATGTTTCATTCTTGTAGTCTGCCAGGAACGAATATTTGATCTCAAATAACATGAGATATCATACTCTATGACCCGTATTCTGAAGTCAGGTTTAACTTAGACCATGGTCTAACTCTGTGCTAAACTTATATGGGAAGCCAAAAGTGTCCAAATATTTATTAAATTGTATGTTTCTTCTATGCACTGTGTTCTTTTCTGATTTATCGATGGTGAAGACAGTCACATATTTATACTTCTTACACAATTAAGGATGATTCAAGAGCCAAATGAGCTGAAATATGATATCTCTATAGTTAGTGATTTATGTAACAATTGGCTATCCATACTTAAACCACAACTTTAAACCTGACTTTGAATTAAACCCAACTTCAGAATATGAGACTATCAGTTTCAAATTTTGATAATGACATGTTTGACGACAAAGATTTATTTATCTGAAATGGGCTAATAGGTTTTTTTTTAGGGGACGCACTGTAAAAATCTATCTTATTTGAGCTTGACTCAGCTTTCCTCTTGAGCAGAGCCATTTCCTTGCCCACCTAACAACATTGGTAATTCTTTGATACAATATATGGCTTCGAATTAAAAATCACATCAAACATATATCACTGAAAAGTTTCCTTTTTGGGGAACACACTGTACAAACCTAACTTACTTGAGCCTGACACAAGGCTATTCCCTTGAGCATAGCCGTCTTCCTGACCACTGAAGGACATTGGTCAATCCCTTATTACTAATTATGGTTTCAAATTAAAAAAAATATATATCACTGAAAATGTGTTTCCCATTTTCTGGGACACACTATACAATTCAACTTACTTGAGTCTGACCCAAGCTTTTCCTTTGAGCATAGCAGTCTCCTTGACCACTTTCAGGACATCGGTCATCTCCTTGATGGGGACCATCTTCTGAGTCCACTGACCGATCCTCAACATCCCGACACCGTTGATGGCTTGCTTGACATGGGTCTGCTTGTAAGACTCGATGTAGATGTAACCTTTCAACCCCTCGACGGCCACAATGGATTTAATTTGAAGCGGCTGCATTGAGAAGAGATCAGAAAAAAATATGTTTACATTGACATCTTTCAACATCCTCTCACCATTGATCTCTTGCTTAATAGGACCTGAATGTAGACAAGTTCGGCAACATCAAGTTACACTGAAAATATCTATATCTATATCGATATCTATCCATATCGGGATTGAGTTCCTCACTCCTGTACATTTTTTGCGATAAATCTGATGCGAATTCTTTTTCCTAGCCAGAATTCCTATGCGTACCATTATTTTCACCTTCACTGATTAAGATCAATAACTTTAAAGAGCATTACAAAATTTTATGAGCCAAAAAACAGAGAAATATTATTTCCGGTAGGTCAAATGCAGGGTTATATAAAGTTTTACTTACATACACACATTACCCTAAGGCTACTACAAAGCAGGGTAGCGATCAATTTTTATTTTTATGGGCAATCTTTTTTTCCACATTGGAGCGATTGCAGAATTTTGGGGGCTATTTTAAGGGATACTTTTTAGGAGTAACAAGTAATTATGCAATAAAAGCAAATATCATCATTCTACCGTAGTTAGAATATTGTATTATAATGATCTTGAATATTTTGCTACAGATCTTGGGGCAGCTCCGAAAGAATAGTCACCCCAAAGCATGTATCTGGGGGGAATCTTATTTTAATTTTAGGGGCTATTTGTCCTGTCATGAGGATAAAATCAACCGTTGCCCTCATTATTTCCTGCGCTACTACTAAGACAGGTTTATTTTCTTGGGGTGGGGGGGGGTGGAAGTGCCCTTACACCCCCAGCATCTTTTGTCTGTGATGTTAAAAAAAAAAAAATGTGGCGAAAATTTACCTCTTCTGTATTCTGGTACGCGATGAACTTCCTCATGAGCTGGATTGCGACCTCTTTCTCCTGGCCAATGGTACATTTGACCATCCACAGATTGGGATCTCTGTACGTCATGAGATGGGATCAAAATAATACCACTCTCCATTATAACTCACAATAGTAATAATGTATTTAAGAATCCAACCACTGGGGTCCCGTTCTTCTGGTCAAAACTATTCGCTTCCTGAACCACCTTGTGTCTTTTCATTTAATTTTTTTTCTATAATTTAAGCATTTATACAATTATGTTGAAAATACAAGTTTGCATTTTATGCTAATAGATAATAAGTGTCATGTCGCGTTATGCTGTAAAATATCATATTGCATAGCTGTCTTTTATATGCTGTGTTATGTATGATACATTTTTGATTTCTAAGTAAATAGAACTCACTTGACGCCAGGGAGAAGTCCTTGTTGTGTGATGGAGTCTGGGAGCTCATCTTCGTCTCTGTACGACGTGCTGGTCCCTTCAGCATATTTCCTCTTGTAATACTCCTCGAGCTCATCCTCCTTTTGTGTACTGCAATACAAACAGAGACAATTTTATTTTAACACTTTAAAAGGTAAAAGAAAGTTACTCCAGGAAACAATCATTTCATGAGAAAGCCTTTAGAATCAAGGCTAATTCCCACCATATCATCATCTATAGAATTTAAACTGGTACATTGAAAGCAGCTCATCTTTGTGAAATCCTAAGATTTTAGCTGAAAATCGATAATTCTTATATTACTAACACGAAAAGGCATATGCCGGACAAAGTAAATAATATTACTTGAAAAATTACCGAAATTTTATGGAATTTGAAACTTAGTTTATTTCTCAGCAATATAATTTTTTTCAGAGCCTAATGGCGCATAATTTTAGTTCACACATACAGACATTTGGGTGGGCTTTTTATTGGATTCTGTACTTCGAACTCATTTTCAGATCGCTACCACAACTTATCTTTAACAACTAAAACTACTCTGAAAGTGCCGCCTCTTACTCGCTAAATGGACGAAGATGTTTGTGTTCAGTCCCATTCATTTACATGTGCATATTTCCTTAAATGAAATCAAGCAAAATAGGGGCCGTGGAATGGTTTTCAAACTTATGGTTGAGCCAAAAATGGGTGGCCTGACCATGCAAAAAATCACAATCACATGGTCATTTTTATATTTTGTACACGGTTTTGCAAAAAAGTGGGGGGGCTGAAGCCCCCTCCCCCTCCCCTAGTTTCTGCGGCCCCTGCATAACACACAGACAAATAAGTTATGAAATGACAGAAGGGTCTTAAATGGAGTTGATGCGATCATGCACAGCTATAGAAAGCCCGCAACCCCAACAACTAAATCCAATGATTAGGTCTGTTAATTTTGTTTCCATGACATCTGTCATGCGCCATTGTCTTGACTATTCAATGCGCTTCTCTTCGACTTCGAGCAAAATTTTGCAAATTTACTGCATGTAAAATATGGCAATTATGGTGTTCCATAGCTTCGGATAACAGGATAAATCACAACTCTTAGGTGTAACCAATAATTGCATTTATACCTGAACAGCTGAGTGAGACGTCGGGCTCCATGTTGATCGCTATCATTGTAATCCGTGGGAGCGTTATTGATCAGTGCTTCGGCTCCAGCTTCCCACTCATCTTCCTCATCGTCCTCACCGTAGTCATCATCAACATCTTGTTTATGCAGAAAAAAAATCATTGATAATAAAACAGGCTTTTATATACCATAGCGCAAATGATGTAGAAACGATCTATTATGAAGAGCACTTAAATTACTACCTCTACTTTAGCTCAGCGCATTCAGGGAATCAATCCTGCCATTGTTACCCTTCTCCATTCTAATACATTCAACACCTGACAAGAATACAGCACGTCCCATTTGTAAGTCTTTGGTATGACTCGGCCGGGGATTGAACCCACGACCTGCTCATGAAGTAGATACTCTACCACTGAGCCATCATGCTCGGTCAAAGGAAAGAAACACAGGATAAATCAATTTGTGTGTTTAGAAACAAGAACAACTTTGGAGGTTGCCAGCTGTAAATTGACCTCTAATCCAACATTTAAGAGCAAGTTAGAACTCACCAGCTTCGTCAATGATGAAACTCTCAACTTTCCTCTTCTTTATCTTCTTCCTATGGTCGTACCCATCGTGATCTTCCTCTTCCTCTTCGTCCTCCTCGTCGCTCCGTGGTTCGCTCATCAAATCCTCCCCATCCTCCGGTTCTTCTTCCCCGTCATCGGCCTCCTCCCCCTCTTCAGCTTCATCAGCGCTTCCTACAAGACTACCCTCCTACAAAATGGAACATTCCATGAGAATAGTCGGTCAGAGGTGCTTAATATACTTTGCAATATTTCAATAAATCAAAATTATGTAATATTGGAAAAATATTCCTGGTGTAATGAGCCAACAATTTTGAGGCTCGTTATGGCTTATCGCATAAAATTTTCAAAAATGTTGGGAGGAAGCGAGCAAGCAGAAATGACAGTTTTATTACAAAAATCAAAGTTAATGATAGATTTTGACATAATATTCAGAAAATATTATACTTCATCCTTATCCCTTTCCCTTTTTCTTGGTCGTGAAATTTGCCCCCCCCCCATCTGTAAGCCAGTAAAAAATATTGGATATTCGATGATGGACTACACTATGTTGATATATTGCTAGGACACAATATGACCAAAATTGTTAGTTATGTAGAGTTAATGACTATTTATTGACCATATTCTGTATTGTTTTGAGCCAACTCTGAACTCATCATATGAAAAAAGTTGGTACCCAATTGCCTATTTTTCATGGACTATCACCGATGATAAGGATTTAAGTATTCTGAAATTGTACTTAAATGCCAACGCATATCTGAAATGCAACGTGCAATCTAATTAATCAATACGCAGTAGTGCATGTCCTCTTTGCATGATCTGACCAATGCAATCATGGCTTTTAAACTGCGCGTAACTAGGCATTAAGTACAACTCTAAGTCATACTTAAATATTTGTGAAACACCCCCTGGTATAGTATGTAGATCCAGGAATGTGAGAGGGTTTATGCATGCATTTTTTCCATTGAAATTCAATAATCTACATGTATGAATATTGTTCATTTTAACCTGGCAACACCTGCATGAAATACTTACATCGCTATCTTTCTGAAAGCTTTCTTCCCCCTCCTCTTCTTCCTCCTCGGAGAAAATACTGTTGTCGCTGTCAGACATGATCAAGCTTGATCTAATTCACCAGTGCAGAGGGATGTAGTACCAACTACCAAGCCTGTGTAACAAAAACAAACATTGTAATAAATAGAGGTTAATACACTGAAGCCAATGTCCTTTCCAATTATGTAATTTTAAGGGAAAAGCTGAGAAATGTTCAGGTGTGACTTTGCCCATGATAGATCATTGTCTTGGCTTGTGTTTCTGTTGGTGCCCATAAATCAAAGCTAAAAAAAGGCAAACATCCTTAGTTAGGGAGTCTAGTTGAAGATTAGAACTACTGAATTCATAATTTTTTTATGTAGTAATCCAAAGCCAAAAAGGCATCCAAATTTTTAAGTGTTTTAACTACTCACCCCTATCTTATTTATCTGGTTTTTTTTTGCAAAAAAGGGAAATATCAAGCTGACTCAGCTCTGCAAGACAGCAGAGCCTCTGATCTGTAACTTAAGTGGAATAACCATTGTTTCTGGGGATTTATTTTAAACAATTTTTGTCATTTTACTACTGAAGTACAGTAATTGGTGAGTAGAGCCAACGTGGTTCAGTTGAACAACCAATGTACAGACTAAAGAGACTGAAGCTTTTGGTCTACACGACACCTACATGACCTAGAAATCTACTGTAGATCTAGATCTCAGGTGTTGAAACGGCTAGTAAAAAACAAGTGGAGCACCTCTTGCAGTCCCCCCTGCATTATGCGATTCAATAAAGCAGCAGCGCTGACTTTGAAATGTCTATTCCCCCCAGAACAACATTCATGTAGGCTAATGTGCTACTACTGTACGTTCACTGACCCTAAATGAGAATTGACCTTGATCAGGTGACCTCCGACTTATAAAAGATGAGCAATGATACTGATTACTGGATTACCACTAACGTTACATTGTAGCCGTAGGCTAGTTACTGTCTAGGCTAGTATGAGTAGATCTATATCCACATTTTATTTTCATTTTCATCCATAAACTTTTTAAGTTATGAATAGCATACTCATAGCAAATACCTCTCACGTCACTCAGTCTCAGACCCCCCTCTCTGATCTGTCTAAGTTTGAACTGTTCTTAAGAAGTTACCGATGTCTTGAGACTTGACTCTCATCAGTCTTGAGTCTTGTTTTACGAATATTTTCTGAGTCTTGCCTCTCATGCTCTTGGACTTGGCTTTTTTTTTTGGTAATATAGGCCCTAAATTTATTAATAAGGTCGTTTATTACTCTCGTTTCTTTTTATTGAACTTAATCAACTTACTGTATTCAGCTTCAACTAGGTCACTTGACTTCCACTCGATGACACCAGCTACGGGAACCCACCAGCTACTACCTAGCTTCAAGCTTCCTTGATGCTGCTTCTGTGTTCAACCACCAGCCCGATAACACACAGCACCGCCAGACTTTCCCGCAACTGTAAATTGGTTTTATGCTACCTAGCGCTGACCGCGGATCGCGAATGCACGCACTATCACATGCGGTACGTATCCGAGCTGTGTGTGAGAATTGCTGCTCGTAGTAATGTACGTTACGCTACGGAGCGTGCGTTCGTGCGCGCGCCTTTGCTGGAGCTTGTAAGAAATCAACTGAAAACGAAAAACTTTGAGAAAATGTATGAAATGGTTACTTTTTTTAAAGTCTTAGACTAGTCATTATACCCAAGAGTATACATATTTCAAATTGAATTTTCCATCGAGGAGTAATGTACAGTATTTTAGTACAAGCGAAAAAAAATAACCAATCATACATTGAAAATTCAATTCCAATTTTCTTTTCGAAGCTACCATAATTGAATTGACGCGGTAATGATGACGTCATCTTTCGAAGCATTTAGTACGCCATGTTTTTCATTCTGCGAAGGGGGAAATCTGCTCATCTCTAAATGAAAGAATGGATTCATCGTGAAATGGATGTGAAAATGCTGTGAAATGTAATCATTTCCTTAACAACATTGCATAGAACACATTGACGAGGAAAAATCGAGGAAACAAACAGGAAAACGTCAAAAAATGGCGCTTGAAACCCTGTTTGAAACACCCCCGCCTCTCGTGTCCTGTGAAAACAAAGAAAGCCTAAATGAAGGCTCAGAAAGGTCGAGTAGCTATTCTCAAAATAATATTTCTATCACATATCTTGTGTAGCGTAAGTACATACACAAAGCTGTAGCAAATTGGTGATGTTCTGTGGATTTTTAAGTATGATAAATCGTCAAAATTGCTTTCTTCGTAGACGCCCTTATGACGCCGTTGTCTCATTTGCCTAATTTATTCGCGTGACGTCATGTCTTCCCGCTTGTCGTGTGGATTGGTCCACTTTGGGAGAGGGAGGATTGTTGGGGTTGTTCTCTTCAGAGCTAGAGGGACCCGCAACGCTCACGACACCCATGCCATGGCATTGAATTCGATTATTGATGTTCTGTCTGAAGAAAGGGGCGAGGCCAAGGAGAGCTTCTGAAAGCTACTTTGGGCTTGACTTATCGAGCTTATTTGGGGGATGTTGGAATTAAATACTCTCTGTGGAATACTTAGAATATAGAAATGTATTTTGCATTGACAGAAGATAAATTGTTTATGTAACCCAACCCTCCCCTTTGTCATTCACCCCACGGTCTTCCTTTGTAGACTACATAGAGCTAGTTCAGTGTTAATCATGTGTACTGTTTCACGGCAAAGTTCGTTGACCTGCGGTGTATAGTCTTTGTATTTCAGACTAATATCAGAGAATTCATGCACTTTGTTGAGACTTGAGTCATTTTGCCAAGGGCCAGTGTCAAAGTCAGACTAAAGAAAGCACTGTTTATCAAATTGCTAGACAGGGCATTTGAGGGGTTTTTAAATTTGACCAATACTAATATTGAACCAGAGTATTGTGCTTTGCCTGTCATTTTTTGTTCAGTTATTTTTGTTTTGAGCACACCAAACTCTTGGGTTAGAATAGATGTTGGCCTAGCTCAAGCAAGATTTTTTTATTTGTTTTTAAGTTGGACTTTATAGTTTAACTGTTCTTATTTTTCAAATCTCTGGCCTGGTTACATGCATTTCATTACTTTAACCAAATTAACCTCATTTTCCTTCATACTTGTCAAACATTAGATTTTATTCACTAGACAATTGTAAAATCCCTATAAATCTGCAAAATATATGAAAGTAAAAAAATAATGTTTATTTTGCATTAGAATTATTCTATCTTTATAAAAATGGAGGGATGCATTTGGCAGGGGACTTTCATAAGCAAATAGAATTATTGATAGTAATTTCAAGCTCCTGAAGAAATGACCTTGAATTAAATGCAGTGAATTGGAAGAATAATATCCTTTCAATCCGCTGTATTCATTGACAATGATTGCTACATGTACGCATTCCAAGTGCAGTTGTGATTTGATCAATAGATTGAAGCCTATTATGTTAGTCTACTTAAAGAGACCCTGATAAGCAATTTCTTGAGAAATGAGGTTTTTTCTGTTTCAGCTGTGTTGGCCAAGCTTCAGTGGAAAATTGACAATAATAATTATATGCAAATTATATATATAGTGTAGTCTAAACTTCAGACAGCTGTGATACCATGGTTTGACAAATTAGTTTGTTCTACACAGCAAAAATATATAGGCCTAGGCCTATATTTTCTATTTTTATGCAATTAATGTTATTGGGGCCAACGTTTTTAGAAAAACTAATAGGGAAATTGGCAATGATGCAGGCAAACTGCTAAAGTCTATAGGCTTATATTAATTTTCATACACAATATAGGAGTCTGTTTGCATTAGCCTAAATGGCCAGGAAGTGAAATGAATCGTTTCTGCCTATACATTCCTTTGTCTCTTGAAAGTTTTCGGATTTCTAACGTTAGTTGTAATTTAGAGGGGCTATTTTGCAACTATACTTGGGGTGGGGCTGCTGGGGCCTTTTAGGGGTCTCCATAATGCCAAATTAGCCTATTTAAAAAAAAGTGTTTTTTGTGTCTATTTTTATTATTTATATTATTATTTTGGGGAGGATTTTTTTATCTAATATTGTTATTTTCATTTATTTTCTAAAGGGGAATATCTGCACATCTCGAATCCACAGACCATCAAAGAAATCCAATTGGCTACTCTTTGTGTATGTTGATACATTGATTTATAAGCTGGCAATGTATGCATGCATGTTTGGTGTAAAATTTAATGTTCAGCTTGTAGGCTGTAGATATATGCGCATTACATATGAAAACCCCATTCCTAGAATGAGTGAAGGTGAATGTGGAAATATTTGGGATGCAGGTTGATGAGAGTGTCTTTTCTGTCATTTTTTCCCCCTGATTGATTGCCTCTGAATTCATTTGATAAAGTAGCAACTTGTCCCCTAGGTATCTCAATACAGTTTTTTCTCTATATAAGCATCTGTAAACAACATATGCCCTAGCTGTTCTCTATAATGAAAACAAAATATAAGCATATTTATGTCAATGTAAGTTAGCCTATTCTGATTATATTCTGTGAATTTAGTATGAGGCTATTTGCACTTTTTATTACTGTTTATTGAGTAAAAGCAATTAAGTCTGATTTGATAAATATGAATAATACATTATAATATTTTATTATGATTATTACCATCATTATAGTATATCTTTTGTCTTGACATGCAATACTCCAACAACCGGAACCCCCCCTAAAAAAAAGATGTAAAAAAAGAAAAAAAAATGCCATGGAATATTGACGTTCAATATTCCCTATGATAGCCAAATCAAATCCAAAATCCTTATCTCCTTTTCCCTTCATTTCAGCCACCCACCTCTTTTATCAAGAAAGGTTTGACCCCCCCCCCCCCCATGTCTCATAATGCCATTCCATTGTTTTTTCCCACACTTTACCATATTATAGGACAAGTCCACCCCAACAAATAGTTGATTTGAATAAAAAGAGAAAAATCGGACAAGTATAACACTGAAAATTTTGTCGAAATTGGATGTATATTAGGAAAGTTATGACATTTTAAAGTGTTGCTTAATTTCACAAAATTGTTATTTGCACATCCTGGTTGGTATGGGAATGAGGAGCGTATGACGTCATCCACTCACAATTTCTGAAGTATGAAATATAACTTTCTCCTCATTGTCGAGTGAGATAACGATTAATTCCTCCCTTAACATGTTGAATTAGCATTATTCAATACTACATGGTACATTCAAGTTGGTCCTTTAATATTGTCAAATCTATAAAAAAATGAAATATTGTATAATAAAACAATTAAAAAAAAAAGTGAGTGATGGACATCATCGACTGACTCAGACTCACCTAGTTTTGCTTATCACTGTTTTGTGAAAAAATAAGCGAAATTTTAAAATGTCATAACTTTCTTATTTTACATCCGATTTCGATCAAATTTTCAGCACTATGCTAGTTTGATTTTTCTCTATTTATTCAAGTCACCATTTTCCTAGAGTGGGCTTGACCTTTAACAACTCGTTGCAAGTCGTGGGCAATCTGCCCCCCCCCCCTGACGAGCTTGAAAACCTTTTTTGCCCCCCCCCCCTCTGACAAGCTTGAATATCTATATGAACTTGAAGACCCTTTTTTTGTCAATTTTTCCTGGTACGAAATCCTTTATTTATGATTGAAGACCTTTTTTGGGGGGGGAGTTCAAAATTTTTAGACGGTTTTGCCCCCACCCCCCCCCCCCCTGTGGAAAATTCTAGGTACGCTAGTTACTCTTTGATTGTGGATACCAACGGGAAAGACTATAGAAAAGTTTGTTACCAAAAAATGACAACAGATTGCAATATGGTTAATGAAGAAATATTCATTATGAAAGAAAAACACTCCAAAATAATATGAGGTTACTTAAGATTTCTTATTTATTAAAACAAAAAAAGTTATGAAATGGAAGGGGGAAAAGGGCCTTTGGCCTGTATGTTTTACAGAACACTACATGTAGGTACGTTAATGTATGTTTTAACCAATATATGACTGAAAGTTACCTCCCAACATACATGTATTGCCATCGGGGGGGGGAGATCTTTGCATGATGGTTCTGCATTGCCAGCCCAAATTTAAACATCTTTCTTTTTTTTTTACATTTTCCTGCATTCGGAACCTCTTTTTGTACTTAAATTAAATGTTTCATTTCATTAGTGTGAGTATATTGACAAGAAACATGAAAAGTTTTGATCCTGTATTAAAAGGTTGGAAGAGTCCCTAAAAGGGTCTGAATAAGTAGACTAGTGAACTGCGCTCAATAAAGCCGAGGGGAAAATGTCCATATTAAATGCTTTTAAAAAAAGCCAAATGTGGTGCATATTGATTTTTTCTTCCTTTATTTTAAGAAACAATTTCTTCTTTCCTTTTTTTAACACTTTGCTCAAATTTGATTCATTTCAATCTATTTGGGTAACGTTTTACACTAGTATCATGTTGTCCCTCATAGAATGCGAATACCCCCCTTCCCACAGAGTGGTATATGCCAAGGTGATGGCAACTCATGAATATGCAGTTTTTTGGCAACCACTGATTGGATGGCTATTTATACACCCTATTCATATTCATTATGTAGAGGGTTACAGTACATACATTTTCTGTGAGGAAATGGAAATGCGATCTCATATATGCAGTCAAACTGTCAATGTGTGATTCATTCTATATCTTTCAAACTCAAGTATTCCATGTACTAGTAATCAATACAGTATCAAAGTTGATATGAAGAGGAGGTAATGGCATGCTGTATGTTGGGATGGGGTGGGATCATGATTAGGCCAGAAATGTGAAGTGACAATACTTCTATATATTGTCAACATTTACTTGAAATGGGTAAGCCTACATGCATGCAAGTAGTCACTTCAGTTGTTTTCCAAGTGTTTAATTGACTGATTGTCTGGATTATTAAAAAAAATTGGCACTGAAGGCCACTCCCTCCCCCCCCCCCCCACCTTCTTAAAAAATAGCATGCCCAAACCTATGTTATCTAATAATTACAATATAGGCCCTAATAATAATAATAATTATTGTATAATAATAAAATGAGAATAATTATAGTAGTATATTAATGATAATGATAATAATAACATGTATAGTGCTATTCCGAAATAACAAAGTTTCTCTGTGTCTTACACAATTTTTGGAGTATAAAAAGCTCACAATGCATGGAAAGGTTATTGATTAAAACGGATTAACAATCTTGATTCTTCCTTCAAATGTAGATCTGCAATTAGTTTTTATAAAACAGTAAACCTACTTGGCTCTTTTTTGACTGTCCCTCTATTCCACCCTTCTTCCTGCTGCCACCGACTAGTTTAATGACAGAATTAGGCCTTTATGGTTCAAACATCAGTGAAAATGTCAAATTAATTCATTTACTGTCTGAACTTGAATTACTTAAGCATGCAGGGCCCCTTTGCAATATGCACTTTGAATGTTTATAGATAGATCTCTAGCCTTGTACACACTAATCCATTAACCGTGTCTGTTTGGCCAGCAGGGAATCCAAACAAAGGAATTTAGATCTGGGGGGGGGGGGATTATAATGCTCGTGTTCAAGAATAATTACTTCCAATTATTCTGAAGAAAAATTATTATACATTGACATTATAATGATGTCATATGATAATAATACATATAATACACCATCTGGGAATAATACTACAATAGTAATAATGATAAAACTAATTATAATGATGATAATGATGAAGATGGTGCTGATAATGATAATAAAATTTGTGAATAATATGAATAACATCATAATTCTTATGATGACAGTTATAACCATTTGTATCCAATCTGCTGAGAATTTGAAGTGCTCAATATGTATAGTAACTATTTTACATGAGGACAAATGAACAAGACTATTGAATCGTTGAAATAAAAAAATGTGCTGGATTAATGCTTAAAATACATGTTCTGGGGGCTTTCTTAACTTCCATGATTTTTTTCTCCTAATTTGGAATGAAAAACAAATATTGCATGTTTATTGAAAATGAGCGTCTCTGCTCAAGGCTCTACTTATAGTTATGATTAAATCATAGAATGGGAAAAATATATACTGCTCATATCCACTCATAGCTTTACGTATATGAAGGTGCCGTCATTTTTAGCAGTATGTCAACCACCGTCTCTGTCTGTTTCTCTCCCTCTCTCTTTCTTTCGCTCTCTCTTGTTTGCTATTATCAGGGATACCAGTTTTCAGGCAAAAGCCTGAATTCAGGCCATAGTTTTAGTATTTTTATGTACAAAATATTGTATTCTAGGTGATTTTCAGGCCCTCTGATCAATTCCAACTGCCATCCCTATATTATATTCCGTATTGCTGCAAACTCTAATAGCCATAGTTTGAAAGAGAATTCTACTTGAACTTTGAAAATTGCTTGAAGTAAAGCCAACATGGTCCTAGGAAGCAGACGTATCCCCATACTCCGGTACCTACGGGTGTAGGATTGGAGCTGTGATTTTCCTATTTCCTTTCTCTGTCATTTCCATCCTGCTTGCATACTAGTAGGCCTATATAGCATATTTTTAGCAATAGCCCTGGTTTTAATTTGTGAGACAAACCTACTTGACTTTAAATCCTAGTAGATATAAAAAAAAGGAAGAAGAAATGATAGAAAAAAAACATAGAAAAGAAAAAGAAAAATGAAAGGAAAAAGAAATAAATATTTGAATTTTAGTTTTTTCAATTTTAAGAAAACAAACGTTAATAATATAATATGTATTATGGCGAAAATAGTCTAATTGACTGGTTGCCCCAGCAGGGGTGGTGCCCCCCCCCCCAAAAAAAAAAAAAATATCAATACCTGGGGCTGGGGGTGCTGCATGTATTATTTCCCATAGGCAGTACCCCCAGGAAATGTGGTAGGTATGCCAAATAGCAGAAATTCAACCAAAATCTGTTCAATTTGTAGCAAAATTTTTTTTTTTGCTTGTCATCTTCTCTTTAAGTGTATTTTATCTGACTGATTTTTAACAGAGATAGGTTTTATTTCATTTCAGATAAAATTGATCTCAGAATACCACTCATGATTTTCATAGATTTTCATCAATATATCATTATTATTGTTATTATTATTAAATTATTATCATCATCATCATCATTATTATTATTAATGTTATTACTGTTATTATTATATTATCAATACCATTATCATCACTATTCTTTATTATTATCATCATCATTATTATTATTGTTATTGTTGTGATTATATTATCAATACCATTATTATCATCACTATTCTTTATTGTCATCATCATAATCATTATTTTTATTGTTACTATTAATATTACAGGAATCCTGAAGAGGATGGCGAGATCTTGGAAGATGGTGAGCTCAGCGACGATGTCGGAGGAGTCCAGCAAACCGATGAGATGGGCAACGAAGAGGAGGGGTACATGGATGGAGGAGGCGGTAACTATGGTTACGAAAATGATGCAGGGGTGGAGGAGGAAATGGAAGAGCAAGAGCAAGGTATGACATTATTAACGGTAAATTGCCAATTCGTCCACTCACCACATAGTCTACTGTCATTTAGTCTAATGCCATTCCGTCCATCAACATTTCGTCTAACATCCATTTGGTCCAATTATCACTTTGTCTAATCACTATTTTGTCTGTGACCATTTTGTCTCATAACCAATTGGTCTTATATCTATTTCAATTTCATTCATTTTGCACAATTAACACTTAGTCCAATTAGACCAAATGGTATATGGACTAAATGCATGGCTAGTGGACCAGCTGGTTAATAGACAAAATGTTGAGTGGACAAATTGTCATTTAGACCATATGGATAGTGGACGAACTGATGGTAGACCAAATGATAGTAGATGAGCTGGCAATAGGACAAATTGGCATTAGACGAATTGGAAATAATCAGGTTTAATTTAGTATTGTGTGTGTGTGTGTAGATACATGCTTAAGAGCAATCTGAATCGGGCTATGAATTGGCTAGATTTCAGATCTTTGTATTGTCAGGAGTAACTTTTAGAACAGCTTTATGATATTAGATCAGCCATCAGGGCCCTGTATTAGTGATATTAGGGCTGATATCTGTGATTGTTCATACTTATAATAGAGAACGCACTTGTACCAAGCTTTATGTTGCCCCGGGGCATATCGTTTCATAAATCCTATTGGCATAAACTGTGTAAAACTTGTTATTGCCTAACAGTGATCTAATAACAGTCATAGGCCATTTCTTATCCTTAAATCCAGTTACAAAATGCCCCCTTAACATAATTTTTCGTAACCTTTTCCCTTTCTCCATCTGCAGTCTTTGAAACCCCTCGCAAGAGCAGGAGACGCCACCGTCATCGGGAACATAAGGAAGAAGGCGATGATGAGGAGGAGGAGGAGGAAGGGAACGAGGAGGGGGAGGATGATCGAGAAAGAAGGAGGAGACGGAAGAGGAGGAAGGAGAAGCACAGTAGCAGACGGCACCATCACAAGAAGTCGAAAAGAAGAAAAAGGCATCATTCTAGCGAAGAAGAAAATGGGGTAAGATGATATAAGCCCTAGAGATATTAGTTTTTGCTTGTGTTTGTTCTAACTATTTGTAAGATCAGTCGTTAAGGGCCGAATACTGTGTAACACAAACCTCAATGATTAATTTTGGGACTAATTTTTACAGCTGGTCATATACAAATATCCATTGAAATCAATGGTAGTAATCTGCCCAACAGTTGATCACTATGTTCTATATCTTTCAACGCTCTTTTCGCTGTATCTTTCCATAACCAGAGTCCTGAAGACGTGGATGCAGACGGAGCACGGGCCCCTTCAAAGAAGAGACGCTCCGTTCACCGAGAAAGAAGACACCCTTCCGAGCAGGACGAGGAGGAAGACTGGCACGGCGAGATGGACGGTCCCGATGACGAAGGCAGGATGGAGAGAGCGAGAGGAAGGAGGGGGCAGAGGAGGATGAGTAGGGGAGGTGATATGTGGGGGATGAGAGGCATGGAAGAGCAGCAGGAGGAACAGGGATACGGGAGCTCTGGAGCCGATTCGTGGGAGGAGGAGATGAGGAAGTACAAAGCCCACCAGGCAGGGTGAGTAAAACAGAAAATTTCCTCTGTTCGTTTATGGGATATGGAGTCTTGGGTAAGAGATGATTGGGAATGGGGAAGTACAGTATTGGGTCTACACCCTTTCGCAGGCAGATCTTCTTCTCGGGTCATTGTAGGAGTCCTATCCAGTGTAGGGCACAAGGTCTGGCTTTGTAGGGGGAAGACTCCAGATCTTTGGCAGTGCATGACACTGGTAGTATGGTGAAATTAAACATTTTTTTTTATCACGACTGGTGCTGATTTATTTTTATGATGTAGTGGCAGCAGTGGGATTGCTTAATATTAATTATGGAAGGGGGTTATAATGTTATTTTTACAGAAACATTTAGGTTGAATGTTAGCACACAGGTGCTAATTGGGTACCGGTAGGAAACAACCGTCATTGTGGTTTGTTTAGCAAGTGTGTGCCTAACAGGCTGCTTGAAATGCTATGAATCCAGTGACCGGGTAATAATAATTGTGAAGCGCTTTGAACAGTCGTAGATTGATAAAGCGCTATATAAATGCAAATTATTATTATTATTATTATTGATGTGTTTGTGAGAAGCCATAAGTCATAAACAATGTCTTGATCTAGGCTTCCACCCATTGGAGATATTCTGAGAAGAGTAATCAGGAATTTTCAAGAATTACTGTCTCATTCTGACTCTCTCTACCCAGGTTTGTAGATGAAGAATCAGAGGAGGAGGAGATGTCACCCCGTATGGCTGGTGCCCAACGTGGGAGGGGTAGAGGCAGGGGCAGGGGAAAACCCCCTCCTGGTGCCAAACATGTAAGTATGTCACAGAAGAATAATGGTTATAGGGGGATGCTATGGGTCTCTCCATTTGGGAAGGGGTAGAAGACAGAATAGAATGTTGAGCTGATGGTGTCATCTCCCTGTTACTATGGTAACTGTCCTATAAAACAAGACTTGTCAGATAAAACGTCTGAAAAGGCCTTTCATAAAACGTTCCCCTGGAAGCTTATCAGCTTGTCAGAGTTATATGACATTGTGTGTACAGGTATGCAGATTCTGCCCTCCCAAGACTGAAATAATAAGGGTTAATTTCCAATTTATAATGGAAGATAATTATTGCTGAAATCTAATTTTTGCAAAGGGAGATGGGTTTCCAGTCATATGTATGAAAATATGAAAGAATTTTGATGATATGTGATGAAATAAGAAAAAGGAAAGTAGGGACATGACCTCGTACTCCCTCCTGTTCTACAAATTTATTGCTAAACTTTGAAATTCAATCACTTCATTATTTCAATGAAAATTTCAATGTTTTGCTGAATTATATTCTATTCAAATATTATTTTCAGCCTTTGGGACCTCTAAGCGTGATTTAATCTGCTGATTGATAAATCAGCAGTTTTCTGTTTAATTGTAATTCTTCTCTACGTAATCATCAATTTTATTGTTTATTCCATACAGAGTTTCATCCAAGAGAAATTGAAGAAGATAGCTCTCGCTGCTAAGATGAAAGGCAAAGGTCGAGGTCGTGGATCCGGGCCCCCCGGTCCTAAACCACCCAAAGAACCAGTAGGAGAGAAGAAGATGATGCTACACCTCATCTGCAAATTTTACCTTGAAGGTCGCTGCAAGAAGGTCAGTTCTCATCTCTCTAACAAGGGCTACTTTCCCATACAGATGCAATCAATATCTGCACTCCATTGCAACTTTTTTATTGTATCACATTTTTCAGACTTCCAATTACGTATGAATATACAAGTAATTATCCTGACTAAGATCTTGGGAAGTAATGAAAAGAAATGTGCACAATATTTATAATTGATTTAACTTTTTGTACTTGGTTCATTATAGACTTTCTGCCGTGATTAATTGAACTTACATGTGTATATAGGGCCCTTAGCTTTTAAGCATTTAGTGTCATGACTTGTCTTTAGCCTTAGTTGATCAGTGTTTTATCTTGGAATTGGCAACATTATTTTGTTGGAATATAATTCTTGCACTTATGGAACTTGTGTTGTCATTTGGACCGACAGACGTTTTGATAATTCCATTGCATTGCCAATTAAATGATTTTTATTTCTTCTTTTCATTAAGCTTTTTTAAAGAATCAAAATAAAAAAATAAATAGAAAAGGGAAAGTAAGAATGTGGTATATGAAGATTTTATTTTATATGATACAATTTAGTTCTCTTATACATGTAGCTCTGCAAAAAAAGGTTGCTTGCCCAATTGACTAATTTGGTGACTATACATGAAAGGGTTGAAGAACTTACATATTTCATTAATTGTTTTGCATTTGATTATATTTCACAGGGAGAGAACTGTACTTATAGCCATGATCTGACGCAACAGAGAAAGCAAGAACTCTGCAAATTTTACGTCAGCGGCTTCTGCAATAAAGGAGATACTTGCCTGTACATGCATGATATCCTTTCTATCTCTTACTTTATTAAAGAAACCAGGGTCAGGTTTTGTGAGGCTCTTAGGGGTTTTCACACCAGGGGGCGGGGTGTTTCACAAAAAAATTAAGTTTGACTGAATAAATTGATTTCAATTAATGTTGAAAATGTACCTTGCCCAAGGGATGGGTTTTTTGTTCAGTAAAATGGAACAATATAAATCAGCATCTGCATAAAATACTGAAGCTTTATATGACTTCATTGTCTGGTTTATTAGGGGCGGGCAAGCTAGTTATTTGGTTTTATTTCGTCTCTTGTTTAACATTCAATTTGTTTTTAGGAGACATACCATAAACATTGTGCAGTTTCTACTGCATGATTTATTAATGTTCATTATACTAAGGTACTTTTTAGTCATATCCACAATTGGGATTTTGTAGCGGGTTTGAAAGCTGTCATATTAATGTCTACTTACTTCTATTGATGTACCTTAGGCTAACATCGTATGTCCAGTTTTATTCCACTGTTTGTTTTATTCTTTGCCAGATAGGCCTGTGTTGCTTGCTGCAATAACCCTCACCATGTTATTGCTACAAGTTTGCACCAAGTTTCCTCCAAGTTGCCTCTCTCCTACCAGTCCGCTCTACTCACAACCTTTCCATCAACTTTATCGGCAACGTTTCCATGGGATTCGTGTCGGATGGGGCCAACAAATGTATTTCAAATACAACAATCGATGTTTTGCAATTTCCATTAGATTATTCATTTTGGAAACGCGGAAAGACGTTCTTGGGGGCCACAAGGGACCACTTTATTTGTGCTAAACCATGAACTCCATCACTATGTCATCTCAATCGAAAATATTCAAAGCAGAAGGAAATGTGCTGCTATTTGGGAAAGTTTGATATACGTATATAGCTTTAGCGTAGGAGAGATGCAGGCTTTTGTTTATTTTCACCTCAGTTTCCTCCTATTAATACAGAGATGAAAAATAGTTGATTATAGTCCCATGGATGAGGATTGATTATAGAGAAGACAGTGGTTTACTAGAAATACAAGAGCACATTTCCTTAACATGGTCCCTTGTGTTTTTGTGTCTTTGGCATCTAGCCATTGTAGCCATTGCCCGTTAAGCTCGGAAGATGAGGGCACTGTTCATGGCGATGAGGAGATGCAGAGAGGAGAGAGGTCGGCCAGGAGAAAAGGGGAGGTTGTTGAGGGTTCCGATATGGACTTAGCTAGCGACATAGACCAAGACCCTTGGCCAGAACCCGGTCTTCCCCCTTGGGTCCCAACCAAAGAAGACCTAGAGATTGAGAAAAGACTCTGGTGCTGGATGACCCCGGACCAGTTACCCGATCGTCCAGACCTTGTTGAAGAGCTAGGGACCGCTATCGGGTCCTGGTTCCGTGCCGATCCCTCAAACATGTACGAAGATGCTCTTGAATTTGCAGAGTATTGGGTCAGGCATGAAATGGAAAAGGTGGAGGCCCAGAAAGAAGCCCTGGGGGACTCTATCGAACCTGGTCTTGGCGCTTGGGTTCCAGTTCAGGAACCTGCTCTGGAAGACATTGTAGACATTGATCCCAAAGTAATAGACCCAGATAGACCTGGTCCGGGGTATCATTTCTATACTACACCTGGGCCAGAGGAAACTGTTCTTCGTTGGGCCTATTTACCAAAGAGCGCCCTCCTCCATGCACCTGATGTACCTTCCTTAACTCCTAATCTACGTGATTTCCCATGCAAGTACTTCCATTCAGGTTCAGAATGCTACCAAGGCGAGAAGTGCCGCTTCTCCCACGAACCATTGAATCCTCATACCAAGATGCTTCTGGAGAAGGTATGTATGAGTTTCGCAAAGGCGCAAATTCACAAAGTTATTTTTGAAAAACATCGGTAGGCTTTATGGTTCATGCATATTTCATCTGTAAATTACTTTGTATGTTGACAATAGGTGTTATTGTTACAGTGCCCCCAATGAATGACTGTTGCCGTGGTTAAGGGTGCTATTTTATTTATTCACGGTCCACTGTTTTGAAGAGACTCATTAATTCAAATGGACATTTTTCAATATGCGTTATAAATTAAGTATAATTTATGCATGAAATCTGTGCAAGCAATGGGTTCAACCGATTGTTTTCAACACCACCTTTGTGGATTTGGCCAAAAATATTTTTGTGATGGTATTATTTCTTTTTATCACTTCTACAGTCGAAGTCAGCATTCTTTCACAGTACTTTATACCATTCAGAGCTAGAGCAATTGGCTCACTGGACCATATCTTATGTGATTGCAGTCAAGTTTTAAGTTGTGTGTAAACTACTGTCAAAGCAAGCAGACTAGGGGGGTGTTTCATAAAACTGTAAGTCAAGAGTGACTTTAAGAACAACTGATAAATCCTTTCTTGTGGTAAATGATATTCACCATTAAATGTTCGTTGGTGATAATGTATCACGTAAGAAAGGTGCACCGGTCGCTCTTAACTTATGACCGATGATATTGGAAATTTGTTACAATGAATCTCTAATAGTCAAGATTTGATATATCACTTGTCGGAAAGAATGAATCATTGAAGTTTTAAAACTGAGACATCCCAATCCTACTGGCGAGAGTCTACACTCACAGGGAAAGGGTTGTAAGAATGTCAAATGCCAACTCATATTGATGATGACGATGATAGCATCCAGTTCTTTTACAACGCATAACACATAGCTAAGCGTGACCCTGTACACTAAAATGAAATAAGAGAATAAAGAGATGACATTAGAAAGTAAATGAAGAGTGTTGTGCACCGAGTTCATTCCATATTGAAACAAATACTTTATTTACTTAACCGGTGTGTTGGCTCAGTTGGTAGAGCGTCCGTCTCACAACCGGTAGGTTGGGGGTTCAAACCCCGTCCGCGTCAGACCAAAAGACATTAAAAGATGGGAGTTGCTGCTACCCTGTTTGGCATTCAAAGATTAAAGGGATAGAGCCTCGTCGATCTGGCGCTGCACAGCGGCTGCCGGGCCCACCATTGGGTGAAGCAAATTTTCAGAGTATTTCATTTCATGTCTATTTCGAACAATAAATTATGGATTTTCATTTTAGCAAATTCTTCAAATAATTTATATTTTTTTCCTTCATATTTCTTTCCAGTCCCTATCCTCTTTTGAAGAGTTTCAAGATGGTCCCCCACGCTCCCCGTCTAAGACTAAAGGTCTTCTTCCCACCCCTGGGGATACAAGTCACATACCATCTTTGCTTGACATTGACGTTCAGCCTCCACAGTTAGAGGAGCCACCAGGACCGTGAGTATCAAAATCATCTTGTACATGTAGCTGGGTAATTCCATCTGGGCCCTGTCTTACAAAGAGTTGTAATTGATCTGATTAACTTCAACCAGGATTGGGCTTTCTTCAATTCCAATTATCGAGCATTTTCTTTGTACATAAAGCTCAATTAATGACAACAGGATTAGTCTTAACCCTAACCCTCGGGGGGGGGGCCATAATGCCCCCCACCCCTGTGAATGACAAGAATAAAAATACCCCGGGAGATTCAGGGTTAATATGTACCTGTACTATCAGCATTTGTAACTTGATATTTTTCTTTCTTTGAAGGATGTCCTTTTACGGTGCTGACAATCCTGAGTACGCTGATCCCAGTCAGCAGGGACCTGATCAAGGGGACTACCAAGGACAGTTCCAAGACCAGCAAGGAGGACCTGGTCCATATTCAGACCAATACCAGCAGCAACAGCAGTATCCACAAGACCAGGACCAGTACCAGGACCCGTATGAGATGGTAAATCAGTTTGTGTCTCTGGCCCGATCGAACCACGATCAAGCGCAGAATCAGGATTCCACTCGTCGGGGCCAAGACCAGCAGGACGTGGATTCAAACAGAGGTCAGGAGACAACGCCCTTACCAAGCTCTCAAAGTGAGGACAACTCGGCTAGTTCGGACAAAGGTCAGTCGCCAGTGCCTTGTTGTGTAGTACCCACAGATACACAGTAAAAATTACGCTTAAAATGTTTATACAACACTGTTTACTATCATGTTGTAGTTGTTTAAACAGTTTAAAGAAGTGTTGAAAGTCCCGAACAACAAATTTTATTTTATTGTATATTCTCAGAAAATTAAGCGTGGTTGGTTTAAAGTGTTAACTAAGGTTCATATAGTAAAGCGTTTTATGAAATTTCAAACAGCGTTTTACTGTGTAATTCATGCCAAGTGAACATATTTTCTGAAAGATAACGAAGACAGTGTTCCATCATGTCCGTTTATAAAAAATGGTGAATAGGTTTCCGTAGGCCCAATGTAGTTTATATAAAACAAGACTTATCTTGAGTATGGGGTGAGAATTACATGTTGTATCACTTTCAAGGTTCTACCCTTCTATGGAATCAACAATCCAACCCTGATATGGCCTTTGACCTATTTTAAGATACAACTTAAGAGTGAAAGTCCAGCCATAAAAAGGAGTTTAAAGGTATTGTTTAACTTTGTGAGCAGCCGATTTAAACAAATTCTCAAACCAAGATGAAACATGTGTACAAGTGCATATATTAGAACAAATAAACCATGAAAACAACCATTATTGAGTATGAAGAGCTAAAGCTACAAGGCAAACCCCGATTTTGTAAATAGACGTCTTATAGACACCTAAAAAGTACACATAACTGTACGGGATGAAATAAGATGGTGTTTCCAGTCACTTTATATTTCAATTTTTGAAGAACTAAATGATTATTTTCGAACGCAATTTTTTCTGGGCTTCATTTTGTAACATATCACAGACACAGGTGACAAGTGTGACCTAGCTCAGATTTTTTAAAAGTCAAACCAATGTTAACCAATCACTTTAAAGCCATTGTAAATATCTGTCATATAGTGCTGATCCTGTAAGCAATCGTCTATGAACTATGACTAATTATGTCTTTTAAAATTATTCGTCCTCTGCAGAAATCTCTTCAAGTGACTTCCATCCACGTGAAAGAAAAACCCAACTTCCATCCCCTCCAACCGACAACAGTACTAAATCCCCTCCTCAAGAAGAAATGGAACAGTCCGGGCAGCAGGACACCTCAGCCCCTACGTCGTCCAGCGCTTCCAGGCCCGTCCAGGGTGAACTGTCTCCTGAGCCGTCGCCTCCCCAAGGTTCTCCTGCAGGCCAGAAGCCTGAGAAACAGTCCATCCCTGCCTCCATCCCGGCAAAGCAGAAGGCCCTCTTCATGAGGATACAACAGAAGCAGCATGATGGGAAGACAGGAAGTGATGTCAATTCAGAGTCAGATGACAATAGCAAGCATAAGTCATGTGAGTATCTTTCCCATTTGATATTTTAAAGTTTAAAGGCCACCGCACACCTTACGACCCGACCGGTTGCCGACTGGCTCGCGACTGGGTGAGGGGAGATGAGTCGCAAGGCAATCATAAGCCTCGACACCGCACACCTTGCGATCCGATCTGCGACTCACGCATGCGCTTTTTGCCCTTTGCCATAGCATCTGAGAAATTGCGCTTATTACTGCGTATGCGCGTTGTTTATCATGATACGCTTTATGCAACTGTCCTGTCTGATTGGCTGGAGGTTGGATTGAGCTTGCGATCCAGTCATAAGGATTTGACATGTCAAATCCTTCCGATTTTCCTTGCGACTTGTCTCTGACCGGTCTGCGACACTCAAGCTGACAAGTGCTGTGACGTCACATCTCCCCTCACCCAGTCGCAAGCCAGTCGGCGACCAGTCGGTCGTAAGGTGTGTGGTGGCCTTAAGACATACATTTATAACTGATTGCCATATGTTTCACTCGATTTTCTATAATGCCATAATTATTTCATTGTTCAGTGCTTTTATCAGTGAATAAATTGTACAATTAGTAGTTTTATGATTAGTAACTTTTCCCTTTTGATAACTTAAAATATTTTAGTTTGATTCATATTATCATTTAAAAAACAATATTGGTTTATTTATGTTACTAAGTATTGTTATCTTTGATTTAGATTTTGACTTAATTTTCATGTATGATATGATGATTTATGTTGTTCTTTATGTTTTTATCAGGTCATTGATTAAAAACAGTTTTATACTGATCTTTTGTACCTGAAATATGTTCTAATAGATAAATAAACAGCTCTTTTACTAAATTTATCACTCCTATTATCAAAAGTTTTGTCAAAATCCTTCTGATTCACTTCTCCACTGCGAGTCGCCATTTTGAACTGAGCGTCGTACACTTTCACTATGGCAGAGTGAATACAAACATTTGTAAATCACTGCAAAAGTTTTGATAACTTTTATGGAATAGTACCATCTGATGTCCATAATCTGAAATTTGATATACACACGCTGTTTTCATTGTAGGGGTATTTACAGCACGGTGCTGACGCCTCAAACAGAAGATAGGTCAAGCACATAATATTACGTGCCTCGCACAGATCGTACGCTCGCCCAGCACGTAATATTAATTGCTACACAGTCAAGTGGTTAAGCAGTGTGCAGATATATATTTTTCAACTAACGGGAGAAAGATATTTTCAAAAGTCATTCAACCCACAAGGGGAGAAATACCATTCACTATACAATAATGTCATAAACTTTCAATGTCTATTCATTTGTTTTGCTTGCAGCTCAAGATGAGGCCCTCTGGTATTCAAGCGATGAAGAGGAACGAGCTAAGAAGAAAAGCTCCTCTGCTAAGAAGATGAACGAGCCAGTCATAACCCCTAAGGATTCTGCAGAAAAAACGTCAGATCCAGGACTTCCTGCTGACACTGGTCTGAGCTCTGATGCTGTCAAAAAACTGACTGCCATCCAAATCCCAAGTGCTCTCGCCAATCTTTTCGCTGGAAAGACCACGCCCACAACTCCGTCGAGTTCTGGTAACCAGGTGACTTTCAATCTTCTTGATTTTGTCAAGAAGGGACCTGCAGCATCCAAACCCGCCCCTCTGACTCCTACTTCACCTCAGACTGAAATCTTGGACTCTCCTATGTCACCGGTCAATGAGGAGTTTAGGTTGATTGAATGTATTCGTGAACCAGGTAGACCAGACCCTCGTTCAGGGAGGGAGAAAAGGGACAAGTCTGATATGCGTTTTAGAGTTTTGCATTGGAAAGACAATAAATATTCCATCAATGACCCAGACGATAGGCCGTCACTGCAACCGATTGAGTTAACAACACCAACTGAGCTTAAAGGTCAGCCCAACTTTCCAAAGACAACTCTCTCTCAATTCATGCCTGGAAATCAAATGGCCCAACCCAGCATGACAGTGCCGCCAAGTCAAGGTCCTATTGACCCAAGAATGAAGAGAGATCCCCGGCTTGCAAGAATGCAAGGACTTGAGGAAGCCGCAGGTCCAAAGGATCCACGTATGAATAGAGACCCCAGGTCAATGGCTTCAAACGTGCCAAATATGCCAGACATGGGAATTAATAACATGCCCCCTCCCCTTCTGCCAATGCCTGATGAAAGAATGAGACACATGGGACCGGGTCCTAGACCTTCACCTCAAGATGGACTTTTACCCATGCCACCTGGGGGCCCGAGACCACCACTTGGACCACTGCCTCCGTTTATGCCAGGTCCTAGGGGTATGTTGCCGCCATTTGGTGGACCACTTCCTCCAATGGGTAGGTTTCCTCAAGATATGCCTCCCCCAGACATGAACATGCCACCTAGGGGTCCACCTTTCCAAGGACCTGGACCAAGAATGGGTCCTGGACCTGGGCATGGTCAACATCCTCCATTTATTAGGACTCCATTAATCAGACAGATGTCCGATGGATCAGGTAATGTCTCAGGCCCTCCCAATTTTCAGGGTGGACCAGGCCCAGGAGATCTGCCAATGAACAGATTTAGAGGACCTTCGCCAAACGATCCGAGGGGTAATGTCAATGACCCAAGGAACATTAATCCTAGACAAGCAGCTCCAGATCCGAGACAGGCAGCGCAGGATCCTAGGGATCAAAGACAGGCAGCACAGGACCCCAGAAGTCAAAGACAGATAGCACAGGATCCTCGAGATCCAAGACAGATGGCACAAGATCCGAGAGGTCAGAACCAGACAGTACAAGATCCTCGAGATCCTAGACAGACGGTGCAAGGTCCCAGAGATCCTAGACAGATGGCACAGGATCCCAGAGACCCACGACAAGGTCTTCAAGAATCGAGAGATCCCAGGCTTGCACAGACTGACTCTCGAGATCCCAGGAAAGGTCCTCCTGCAGAGAGCCGTGATCCTCGACTTATGAGGCAAATGAGCAGTAACAAGCCCGGAGGTGGCAGTCCTTCTCAGTCAGACAACTTGCCAGCTCAAGATATCGATGAAAGGTTGAACATTCCCAAACTTCAGGATGTTGATCTTCGTAGGCAGGTTCCTGACCGTAAAGCCAAATTGCAAGGATTCTCTATCCCAAAGTTGCCGAAGCGATGCGATGTAGCTGAAGCTGACACGACTAGTGGGGATCCTGATAATTTGGGTGGCAGCGGTGGGATTAGTCACAGGAAGGTACCCAGTGCGCACCACGGTCTTCCACAGGGTCTGTCATCGTTTGATGTCGGTGGTAAGACCAGGACTAATTTCCCCAGCGGGGATCCAAGGACTAATAGCGGGAGGGATTCTCCTCAAATGACCCTCCAGATTCAGATCCCTGGTAACGGGGAAGGCGATGGTGACATGGCTGCGGCAATCGCTCAACTAGCCGAGGAACCTGATATCCAACTTAAGGACATGTTCAAGACCCAGGATCCTACAGCATCGCCGTTCTGTTGATAACCCCATGAAAACCATGCCATTCTTGTGAGAAGCTGCCATTTGAAATGAGTACTTATTAGATTTAACACCAGTGACCCATGCATCATTTATCAGTTTCTTGGAACTTATTATTTGATATTTTTCTCTACTGCTATAAGCCACTGACAGCATGTTACTTGATTGGCTGATAACGATGCTGTCGTTAATTTTAAGCATTTGTTATTGATAGCAAGTTTCATGAAACAATCTGTTGGTTACAGTGAGATTCCCACCTGGAAGATTTAGCCATTATTATGGTAAGCTGTTTTGTCAATTATACTGTGTTTACACTGAATTGGCTTTTTCATAGCATGTAAACGTGAGTAACTTGCATCGGCTCGCGGTTCAGAACCGGCAATTTGCACCACCCAAGTAGTAGGTTCTGAACTGCGAGCCAATGCAGAATCGGCTTTTTTACTACGTGTAAACAGAAAGCCGATTCTGCATCGGCAATTTGTGTGCATTTCATTTACTTAAACATTGTGACGTAATTGTAAGCGCACTGATCCAGCTTTTGGTTCTGAACCAAAAGCCGATCAAGTGTAAACACGGTATTAATCTCATTTCAAGAATTAAATTCTTGTTATCAAGTGGCTTGCAATAAATATGTCACACACTGACTGAATCATTCTGGTGGAACAGCCTCCTCAATACATGTATATGAGAGAATGTTTATTTTGAAATTATTTGAAGACATGAGTCAGTTTTGTTTCAACATCATCATGAAGAAAATTGTCTTGTTATTTTTTGTTCATTCATATGGTACGTCCACATTGTATTAACATAGAAGGATGTGTTGAACTATGGCCGAGTGAAATGTAAGACTCAAATGGTATTTATATACAGTTAGTTTGTTCTGTGAACATATCAATTGTTGAAAGCTGAATACAATTTTATAACAAAGAGTAAAATAATGCCCTCCACTTTTGTACAATTTAACATCTATAGCTATATTCAGTATGAGGGTATGGATCCACTCATAACTTCATTGTCTAGGGTCATTTTTCATTGATTTTTGTAGTTTTTATTTCATTCCATCACATCTTTCTTCAAGTCAATATTTTCTTTCTCATATCTACTCTTTGCCATTTTGACTCCTTTTTTGTCTTCTTCCTCCCTCTTTTTTCCTCTTCTGACTTCTCCACCTTTTTCTTAATATTCCTCTTTTCTTTTTGCCATCTTTTTATTTTCCATCTTTCCTCTTTTACATCTTCTTTACCATTTTTTCTTCTGCTTCTTCGCCTAAGTCTTCCTCTTATTCTCCTTCATTTCTCTTCTTTTTTTACTCTTGATTTAATTTTCCTCTACAAAATTGAGAGAGTTGTAAAATATGAGAAACTTCTCTATGTACTTTCTATGGCGATTCTCAAATTGGCAATATCGCTTTAGAATGACAGACATGTGTGCAACCTTCTGTTTTCTGCCTCATTGGCACGAATTATATCTCAAGATAGACTGTATTGTCTCATTATGGACTCATATGTTTATATGTTTTCTAAAAATTGAATTTCCTATGATGTGTCTGAGCTGAGAAGAAAATAAAATGTGACCCTAAGACCAACAAGTCAGCTGACATATTTTTTTTATTATTACGCTTGAAATGCACATTTTAAGCTGTAAAGTGATGAGTAACTTGTCAAAATTAGACACCAATAACCTTATAAACTTCAAATTTTGACAGTATGATGAAGAAAACTTTTTTTTTCATATAGGCAAATTTACTTTTCGAATACCAAATGATTATTTTGTCTGTTTACAAAGAACCTTCCCTGGTGACATTTTATTTGTTTTGGGTGATGCTGAACATATTAAAATAGGAACTCAAACCACTTAAATTATCACTGAAAAATCAATGAAGTCTACATAAGTCGAACTTCCCTATTCAAGCATTTTTATGACCATGATAGTGTATCAAAATGATTTACACGTAAAAACACTAAATTTTTATACAACTCTGCTTACTGTATGAACCTTATCACAGTTGTTTAAACAGTTAAACAAGTGTTTAAAATCTTAAACCACAAAGCTTTATTTTCAGATTTAATTTTCAATAAATTTGGCATGGTTATTTAAACTGTTAAACAACTACTGTAAGCTCCATATGGTAAACAGCATTGTATAAATTTTAAAACAGGATTTTTGATAATTGTGTAAAAAATTGCCCTTTAACTCCCAGCAGGTTGCATTATGTATCACATCACAGTATTTGGTGGTATCATAGCTGGGTGATGTACCTACTGATTAATTCATTAATGTAAGTGCTTTTAAATAACCCATACGAGTAAACACAGTTTATCACAGAATATGTCTATGTCTCGGGATTCTTTCTTCAGTCACTTTAATTGCACTCAGGAAATTCATGTATATTTATAGATTTGCTTTGAGCCTGTCTTTAGCTCTACTGAATCCCCAAAATGTGACTGTAATTATTACAAGCCATTACTTGATTTTACGACTTGGTATGCCCTAAAACAGTTATGATTTGAAGATTATGAGACGAGAATATGTTTTAACAGATAGATATTGTGATTTTACATAAAATGTTATTGGAACAGGTGCCCGATCGATATTCAAAATCATGTAATGGGCTGAACATTTCAGGGTATATTTTTGACAGTTCCTTCTTAATTTCTAATCCTTTAAATAAATGGGTAATTCAATTGGATTAATTTACTTTGTCAGATAAATGCGTATTGGGCCCACTTTAAGAAAAACACAATTTTGTTGATAGAGGGCACTAGATATGTTTGATTTGAATATGTCCATTTTCACATAGAATTTGCAGTTAAAAAATATCAAATGGCTACATCCAGTCTTTAAGATTGTAATGTATGATGATAGTTAAGTATAATTCACATTTCTGACTGTTAATCAAAACTAAAGTCAGGCTTTCATTGGTTAGGCATGTACTGCTATGGTCATAGCTCATTGTACCAAAGTGACATCATTTTGAAGTTTTGCCAATTACTTTTTGATATGATGCAGAGCCCTGAAAAATACATACAACTATATCCTAAAAAAGTAATAAAATTCTAAGCATGCTGCATCCATTTACAATCTATCAGTAAATTTTGTACAGTGGTAAAAAGAAATGAATTAATTTGCTAAATCATTAAATTGGCAATGAGTGGAACCACAAAATCCTTGTTTTTATCATGAAAATTTTGATATTTTCTTTTGAATGCAAAGTACTTAAAATCCAATCTTTCACTTTTCAATGGACTTTTTTAATTTGACTTTTATGAAACCACGACCTGCTGAAAATAGTTGCTCTTGAAAAAAAAATTAATTGAATAAATTGGCAATGCAGTAGAACTACAAATTTGTTGCTTTATCATGAAAATTTTGATATTTTCTTTTAAATGGCAAAATACTTTAAATCCATTGTATTCCTTTTCAGTGGACTTTTTTTATTTGAATGATTATTATGAGAATAATGGGGTGTTGCAAGAAACTTGTGATCAATTGCAAGTCTATTTTTGGTTCCTAAATCTCTCAAATGTCTTGCAATTAATTGCAAATTAGTGATTGATTGCTGATTTGCTCCTTGAAACAAGAAGTTTCATCTGATTTGCTGTAACTAATGTGATCTATCAGTTGTAAAATTGCAACAGAACATTTTGCAATTGATCGCAAATATTTTCTTGCTACACCCCCTAAGACCTGTGAAATATGGTAATGACACTGTTCCTGACCCCCCCCCCCCCCCTCCCCCCTCCTCAATCTTTGATTTTTGTAAGTATGGATGTATATAATTCAGAATCAGATATTTGTATAGTGTATAAAAAAAATGTTAAAAGCCAACAGGTATTTTGTCACTTAACACCTGATGCTCATTCATGTGCGTGGGTGGTTATAAGAAAAATATGCAGATTTCCTCTATGGATGTTGTACTTTGTACCCCTGTCTTGAAAGTGGTTGCTTCCGTATTATGCTGTACTGGTATTAGGTACATTGGACTGTACCATTTGTTGATAGGGTTATGAGAGATGTTATTTGCTTTTGTTATTGCTTTATGAATAAAATACTATTGAACTTGCCAAAATAATTTTTCAGGTGAAGGCTCCCTTTGTTCTTTTGCTTGTATAGATTTTGCATTAAATGGATGCTCCGTGCTAAGAATATTTATATCTGAATGAATAGAGTAATATTCACAGAGCAAAATGCTGAAAATTTCATCAAAATCTGGTAACAAATAATATAGTTATAGAATTCTAAAGTTTAGCAATATTTTGTGAAAACAGTATGCACGTCATGAATATTCATTAGGTGGACTGATGATGTCACATTCCTTATGTTACTACATGAAATCATAATTGTTTCATTTTTTCATACACGTGTAAATGATGTGTCTCAATTATGATGAAATAAGTTGCAGCAAGAAATGACTAATGCACTTAATCAGTTGTCAATCCAGTTGTTTTAGTTCTTGGTTGAACAATTTTGAATAAACCTAATTTCATATGATAAAATACAAAAGAACAAGTGGGGATATGACGTCATCAGCCCACCTAATGAATATTCATGAAGACATGACTAGAACCTTTCCACTGGAATAATGCAAATCTTTAAAATTCAATAACTTTATTTGTTATCCGATTTAGATTAAATTTTCGGCATTTCACTCTGTGATTCTTTTTATTGAAGTATAAATATGTTCAGCCTGGATCATCCCTTTAAATTTCATTGTAACCATGGATAAGATTTAATTTTATTTGGCAAATCAAAATAATCAAGAAGTTACAAGGTAAGCAAATTCATAAGAATGAGCCAGGACCTCTGAAAAAGCATCCTGTGCTTATATTTGAAGCCCTAAATGACAAGTAAGGAATACAATAAAATACAAAAAAAAAGATTAAGAAACTTATTACAATTATGATTTTCTATTTGTGAAGAGGCAGCTGCCCATTATGTTAGGCAATGTAGCATGCATAAATTTTTTTGGGGGGGTCGCCATGCCTGTCTTTCTCCCCCCCCCCCCACATTTTCACCACTTATATTTTTCTAATTTTTCATACACATGCATCGTTTGATTACCAGGATGAATTGTGCTCACATTCAAGATCATATCGGGTGAATTTGTTTGGAATATTTGTCTTTGCTTGACAAAACATTGAAATTGGACTAGATTAACCATTTTCATGGCCGTCTTTGAGGTCGCTTGTAAAGCTAGGGGCGGTATACAGGGTAGTGAGATAGAGCTAAAAAGAGGGGGGGGGGCATATGAATGGAGCCAAATTTCTATTCAAAAGTGATTTTTTTTTTTAAGCGAGCAAAAATGTTGACCTTTTTTTATTACAAATAGATCTAAATTTGTGATAGATTTCGAGATAAGAACATTCTGAAAAGAATATCATATTTCACATATTTCCTTTCCTTTATTCTTTCTTTTGCTACTTTATTCTTGACGGTCGTGAAAACGAGGGTTCCATTGGCATGATATGGCCCCTCAAGTGTACGCAAAAGTGACATCACCCAATAACCTTCCCCCCTGCCTCCCTCTCACCTAACCCTATACCCCTGCCCCCTTAATTTACCCTTAAAATGTGTCTCCCCGGCCCTTTCCCCGGCATTTCAACCCCGCTGAATTCTCAACCATTTCAGGCTACCCCTAACAAGTGGCTTCCGTTCTTCGCCATCAGAATCCAATGACTCAGCCGCATATGGGGGAAGGGGCTACGTCAGAGGGGTTTGTCTCTTTGTTTCTCGTGCCCTTTCCTGCAACATGATATTGCAAAGATCAATTCAGTTAACAGCCATGACTACACAAGACTTAGAGGGATGACTGATAAAATCCTAAAGCCTTATACATCGGGCTTGATCCGTACTATATTCAGCATGCGATGCATAACAGTATGTAACATTAATACGATAATAACAATAACGTGTTTAGGCCTAAAGCATTTAGACCCATGCATGTTCGAAAGCGATATATTTCTGTCAACAGTGAAAAAAAATCACAATATATGGTATACACCCTATACCTATGAATGATTCACAATTGCAAAATTATACATTTTCTCTCGGACATCTATTTAATCAACTCGATGTTGGATGGAGCTGACCTTTTAATTCTGACGTAAAATAACCCATTGCAATATAAGAATTAATAAAATGCCGTCTCGTTTTCTGTTGATTAACCGGATATATTAAATTTAAGAAAAACTGCTCTTATAAATATTTGCTTGATTAATTGACATGATTATTCATTTCTCCATATAATAATGAGAACATGCAAATACCCAGTGACAAATATTGGTCAATTACATTAAAGGTGTAGATCAAGGTGTTTCTGGCAAAACTTTCAGCGAATGGCGATCTTAAAGGAAAATCTAATTTGGGTAGGTTCAGTTGACTTCGTATTTAGACAATAATATCACATCTCACCCTTTTCTTTCCATTTTCTTTATGCTTTCCCTCTTTCACTTTTGTATTTTTTATCACCTGGCCGTCTAGGAGCTTTTTTTTCTTGGGAAAGTGCCCCCATGCGCCCCCCCCCCTTCTCCAGGGGAGCGCTTCATGAAAGGACCTGTCGGACGTTCTATCCGACAAGCCCTGTTTTATTCGACAGTTACTATGTTAAGAGTTACTATCAGCCAATCAGAATCAAGGAAAGTTGTCAGGGGCCCGTTGCAAAAAGAGTTGCAATCAATTGCAACTTGATTCTCTACCAATCAACAGCGCGCATTTGGGACTTTCGATTGATTTTTTGACTTGCGTTTAAACGGACTTGCGTTTCTGCAACGGGCCCCGGATCTGACAACTTGTCGGACAAATAATAATGTTGATGAAACGTTCCCCCAATGCCATTATTGAAAAGTCACATAAGATTTTTTTGTAATGAAATCAATAAAAATTCTAACTGACGAATGAATACACAATATCAGTGCTAATTTTACTTTTAACATCTTATGAAGAGGGGTATAGGCCTATATAACTAGGCCTACTTTGAATATTATTGTAGACGAATGACTATACGAATGTGACTGCCCTGATTATATAGAGGCTCCTATTGCCAAGAATTAATTACTTTGAAGGACTCTTCCTAGCTCCTCGAATGAATGGAATTTAAATGCGTTCAATCTGAGGTATCAATGAATAATTCGACACATGACATATTGCATAAACTACTCAACAACAAAAATTATTCTTATACATGTTTCATTTAACGCAATGATAATTTTAAAATATACTACAAACACAATGATAAATAGTAATCATTAATTTTCTTTGAAATTAGTGCTGTAATGTGGAAAAAAAAACCGGTGAGCATTTTTTAATAGAAAAATATGCCAACATCGGCAGGGGAAGTTCACCCTGATAAAAACTTTGTTGTAAAAATAGCAGAAAAAATAGTAAAAATTATTGGTGAAGGTTTGAGGAAAATCCGTTAAAGAATAGAAAAGTTATTAGAGTTCAAAGTTTTGGATTTGTGACGTCATAAACGAGCAGCTGCCCCATGTGTTATCTAATATAAAATGCATGAATTTTATTTTTTTATGGTTCCTGATGACTTAATTATGTTTTCTATTCATGATCGGGTGTGAAATGATTTTTATATTGATATACAAAAGGTACAGTGAAAACCATTTTGAATTTTCTGAGAAAATGACAGTTCATTGATTTTTTACCATTCGCTATGTAGGAATGCTGCTCGCATATGACGTCACAAATCAAATAATTGAAATTCTAATAACTTTTTAATTATTTGATGAATTTTTCTCAAACCTTCGTCAATATTTTTTATCATTTTTTCTGCTATTTTTACAATAAACTTTTTGTCAGGGTGAACTTCCCCTTCTTATTCAGTATGCATAGATCCTGATAACAATTAAAGAAACAATGGAATTACTTTTCACTAGCATGATCACACGTTTAAACGATTACTTATTATCACATTATGTCATTATATAGGAGCACGTTCTGATGTTAACATTGATTTATTTCAAATTGATTGTTAAATTCATTCAGTTGAAACTACGGGTTTTACAATTAGGTATGCCAATATAAATAAACTTGTGAATTTATAAAGGCAAACAGTGATATACCTAACTGAAAAAAAAAACGTTGAAAAAAAAAGGAATTTACAAATGCATAATAGTTAAATAATTTATAATAAAAAAAAACTGTTTGGAAAAAATGTCATGTGAAATTGTTCAATGATTAAACACTGACAATATTTACCAAATATGTGCCTTTGAATGGGTGCTGTGTGTAATATTCTCCACATAGGCAGCTGTGACAGCACCCCCTGGAATTCTGGTAGGCCGCTAGTTGGCAAGGTTTGACAAAATGTTTTCCAAATTACCTACATTTTACAGTGAGACCCTTCTTTGTTGTTTTTTTTTTTTGTTTGCGTGTCAAATTTATGTGGACCTAAATGACCCTCATTTTGCAGTGAAACCCTTTTTATGCTTTTCAAATTTCTCTTGACCAAAAATAATCTCCATTTAGTGAAACCTTTTTTTATTAAAAAAAATCCACTGGAAATAAGCTTTCGAGCTTTCGTGGGTCATCCTGTGCAACCCTATTATTTATATATATATTTTAATGCTATATATGTTATGGTGACTTGCCAAATAAAGTCAATCAATCAATTAATCAATCAATCAATCAATTAATCCAATCAATTAATAACTCAGCATAAAAAGAACATTGAAGAAATAAATTCATAGAATTATATTCCTTGTAAAATCATGTAGAATTGTTTTGTTCCTTCATTGGGGTTGAAGAACTTTCATGGCTCATTTCATGTCGTCACCATAACGTGTCGACTTGGCAACGGAACCTTAAAATTATCGCAGGAATCGCGATACGGCTTGGCCAGCTAGCGCAGACGACTGTCACATTAAAAGAGTGATAATAAGGCGATGGAAGGAGATGGAATTTATGTTACAAATCCGCGCTAATGAATTTGAGTTGCTTCTAGAATCTTGGATCTGTATTTTCTCTCCGCGTGGAAGGATGTCACCGACTTAGATCAGGAACTCTATTCTGCACTTTCTTCAAACATTCGAGAACGGACAATATAGAAACCTAACACTGTATAGAGTTTTATCGATTGACTTTCTTGAAGAAAAAAGAAATATAACAACATTTTTGTTGACTCGGTTTAGAAGATAATGATGGAGATATGAAATGATTGTGCGAAGTATTGCTCATCCTACTTATGGAGTGAAATACCCGCTGAGGCTATAATGCTATAATTCGATTGTTCGATTGACGTTCGGAGATTTCACTCTTGAATGGTTGTTTCAGCTGATGGATATATGACTCTATATGTTCTTCTCTACTATTGGCTGCCTGTCGTAGATTACAAAAGGAAATATTGAACCACTGTTGTTAATTGTATGTAATGATTTCAGCTCTTCGTTTTCGAAACCAACTTTCGTGACCATCTAACCCAAACCACTGTTTCACATTCAATACTTTGATACTCTGCCGAGCCTATAAGTGCAAAGGATGCGGGATTTTGTACTAGCTGGCAAATATACTGTTTATTCGTTTAACGCTGGCACAAGTAAAATCGGAAACATTAACAGTATTCCGTGATCATGGCTCAAAGCCCAAGTTCAACGAAATCCCATAAACCTCAATATTTAGCCGATTAATGCAGCATTGGCTCGCGTCAGTGTTTTAGCTTAGCAGATTGGGTGCATGGTGCACGTTATTTCATATGAACTATCGTCATTCGCTAGTATTGGATATTATAATTGAATTAGTTCCTGAAATCCATCATTACTTTCCAAAATGGATGATTACTGAGGAATTAGAAACATAAGCAGCAATTAGTAGCTCCGTCCTCGCGTCTGGTGAGTATATATTAATTGCAGCATACGAGTGCCTACAATTAAAAGTTTCGTGACGAGAAACAAAACTTTAGATGGCTATGGTCATGGAAAAGTTTGCGCCGCGCTGTAACCAATGGAATAGCAGTAGGCCCCAAGTTTGTACAAAAAGAAAGAGAATGTCGTCATAATCATGAATATATTCATGTTATTTTGGGCTTGATGTAAAAAATACTTTGAATAAGCTTGCATAACGTAAACGAAAGTATGTTCAATGTCTATAACAGAGAGAAATTCTAAAGATCTGATTCTGACTTTTGATCACATTTGGCCAGTAGGCAGTAGCTATATAATGTAGATCGGATTGATGGTACAATTGCTTCACTGGTGTACTGATAGACGGATCCAGGGGAGGAGGCGAGGGGCCCGCACCCCCCCCCCCCCCCCCCCCCTATTGGCGGAGCAAAAAAAGAAACAAAAAGGAAAGAAAGAAAAAAGGAGGGAAAAGAGAGGAGAAAAAAGAAGAGGAGGAAGACGAGCGAATAAAATAAGATGAAGGAAACACTTGGAAAAAAAAAGAATCTGAGTGTTACTTCATAAATTTTTCGCTCGCGCTTCGCGCTCGCATTTCGAACCTGTGATATCCACATCTTGTTCAATATGGATTTCAAATATCAAGTTTGGAAGTCAATATACAAACATATTTTACCTCGGAAATCGAACTTTCATTTTTTTGTGTGATTTACAAATTTATTTTTAAGTGCTCTGTAAAAATGTCAGTTTTATCGTCTGAACATTTTCTGCGAGCGCGCAGCGAGAGAAAATTTTGATTTATCAGGTTCGTGTATTCCATAAAGTTTTCAAAATATCCCTTTTCAGGTCTGATTGTCGCTCGCATTTGATTGGAGGGTTATGTATGTCTCAATATTGATTATACAACAAACTGCTTAAAATCCCCTTTTCATGACAGTTTATCAAAAAATTGGCACGCACTTTGCGCTCGCATTATAATGGTAAAAAATATATTAACTGATGCATCATATTTATAGTTACATAGGTGCTTGAAATTTCCAGTTTTCAGGTCATAATATCATCATATTTCGCGCCCTCATTAGGAATTATTTAATAAGATATTGATTTAATAATTTAATTGTCCCTTTTGTTTCACCTCGCGCTAAGCAAAACTCAAAGTAGTAACAATGAGAAATGTCAGCTCTTTATTAAGTGCGATCCATATCCACCTCACAGTTTTCCTACAAAGTGCTTGAAATATAATTCTGAAATTGACTCGTTTTTTAGTTTAAGCTCGCGCTTTGCGCTCGCTTTAATTTTCATGCTAAAAGATGTATTTATATTCAATGCCAAGATTCTAGTTCTAGACATGAACACGCGCGCGCATTTTTTATTCAGATACTCAATTTGTTGTTTGTTATTTAAATCATTATCCAGTTTCAGATCACAAATATCAAAAAATTTCTGCTCACGCTTTGAGCTCGCATCAATACAAAACATCAATAGAGTGTCCCATTTGTTAGGTCTAAATCTCGATTTTTCCTCTGTCACTTAATTCGTGCTCGCATCAATGAGTTATTTAGCTATCCTGTTCACGATTATAAAAATTGATTAAAATTTTCCATTCTTTATAAAGAAATGTCATATTTTTTTCAGCTCGCGCTTCGCGCCCGCATTGTTTGATTGTTGAAACATGTAACGTCTTCATGGCTAAGGCAAGCAGTCTTTAACAGGTACATTTCCCATAACTTCATGTCTACTCGCGCTTCGCGTTCGTAGTAATTACTTAGTTGCATACACATCTTTTTCAGGGTGACAAAATTTGCCCAGAATGTTCAAATTTGAGGAAAAAGAACATAAAATTTTCAAAAAAAAATTAGCTCGCGCTTTGCACTCGCATTATATAAATAAGGATTATGATATCATATATTTATGTTGATTTATAAGAATAAAGCTCAGAAGTGACTATTAGAACTACCCCCTCAGAAAAAAATCTTCCTCGAGCCTCCGATCGGGGAAAATATGGCTGAAAAAAGAAATCCGCCCCCCCCCCCTATTGGCGAAGGCTGCATCCGCCCCTGGTACTGATAGAGTTGCGTGGGGACCACCCCCCCCCCCCCCCGAAAAAAATGCTAAGAAAAAAGGAGAAAGGGAAGAAAAGAAAACTAAGAAAGTGAAATCTGACATTATTTTCTTACGTCAAAATCTCTCAAAAATTTATATTTGTATTAAAAAGTCAATAACTTTGCTTGCTCGCAGTTTTTCTTTATATAGAAATCTTGCCTCGTGCGCCCATCGTTTTTGTTTTACTCATTTATACGCCGCTTCCCGTTGTCCTATATAAACTTTTAATATATATATTTCAGTTTCTTGTTCCCTTCTTCCCTATAGCCCAACTTTTTCTTTTAGGCCTACTAAACATACACACATGCATGGACAGCGCTGTTCCGTGGAAGGGGGACGGAGACAAGCCCTCCACAGCCCCCCCCCCTCCCCACCCTCACAAAAAAAAAATCCCCACACACATTATATTGTAGGTTTAACTCAACGACTTCAAAATCGATTGTGTACAAATGTTGTAAAACTTTTAATTCGTTTTATTTGTTTCAAGTAATTTTACGACAAGTTTCATAATTAGGCAATATATCGTCAAGTTATACATCCACAAACAAACATCGAGGTAGCTATTGGGTCCACCCTTCTAAAGTGGTCTGAAAGCTTTTTTTGGGGGTCCCCCCTTCCCATTCAGATGGTCAATTTTACGTTTTATTTATTTTATAGTAAAAAAAGTGTTGGTGGGGGGGGGGGGGGTGGTCAGCCCCCCTCAAACATACTTTCTTTCAAATTAAGACGTTCCTTTGCGCCCGATGTGAGATGTATATTTTGAATTAATGGATGGATGGATGGATGGATGAATGAAAAAGCATGCAGTGAATTTTTGGATGGATGGATGAACAAACGAACGAATAAATGAATGAATTAATGAATTAAAATGAATGGATGGATGGATGGACGGACGGATGGATGACCGAATGAATGGGTGAAAGACACAAATATCACCCTCCTGATGTTCTGAATAAACAAAGTCCATATAACCTAGCGACGCCCAAATATTTTTTTATCAAAAAAAATGATGAAAGGGGAAACACAATTCATTCTCTGGCTATTCATCTTCTTTTCAGGTAGATCCTTGTTTCTTCTTCTAACCTACCATCAGCCATCACCCTGGAACCGAAACCAGCGGAGGAACAGCAGACGTCATCTTCTACGCCTGCTGTAGCGAGGATGCAAAAAGGTATAGTCCCTCGGATTTCATAATCACAAACATATATCTACCTATCTAACTATCTATCTATCTGTCTATCTATCTACTTACCTACCTACCTAGCTACCTACCTACCTATCTATCTACCTATCTATCTATCCATCTATCCATCCATCCATCCATCCATCCATCTATCTATCTATCTATCTATCTCTACCTGTTTATAATAAAGGCTAATTAATTATTTGTTGTTTATTCGTTTTATTGATTCATTCATCTGTTTATTTTTATTTTTTTAAGAAGAATTAAGGCGTCACAGGCTATTCCTGCTGTTATTCAACTCCGCAGTTTACCTTTAGACTTGGGCTATTATAAGCCAGGGTTGGAAGAAAAAACTTATAGCATAAAAAAAATAATCCCAGGGGCCGCGGAACGACGGCCCGGGGGAGTTGTAGCCCCTCTTTTCAGTAAAAGAAAGCATGTAGGCTTACACGACCATCAAACATTCTGTGCATGTTCACCCGGCCTCCCCCCCCAAAAAAAAATGGCTCGGTTGCATCCCCCGCCCGTTCTATTCCTTTCTTGTTTTCTCTCTTTCTCTCTCTCTTTCTTTCTCTCTCTTTCTTTCTTTCTTTCTTTCTTTCTCTCTTTCTTTCTTTCTTTCTTTCTTTATTTCTTTCTCTAGTCTCTTTCTCTCTCTCTCTCTCTCTCTCTCTCTTTCTTTCTTTCTTTCTTTCTTTCTTTCTCTCTCTCTCTCTCTTTCTTTCTTTCTTTCTTTCTCTCTCTCTCTCTCTCTTTCTTTCTTTCTTAGCTTTATTCTTTTAATTGGCTTTCTTTTTTTTCCTTTTTTTCATTTCAGATAATTTTTCTTTCATGACTAAACTCATTCCTCAAAGTTGCATCCGTTTGTTAATAAATGCAGTTCATTTAAGTCATTAATTATTTACTTTATTTTTGTTCCTTTCATTTAATATCATATGTCTAGACTAATATTCCCGTATTAACTTAAAGGTTTTCATTCATAAATGGATTTCATGAGCTATGATCAATTTTATGATTGGTTTGAATATTGCCATATACTGACATAAGCCTACACCCAATTGAAATTTCCATATGCTCTTTTGGATAGCATTCTCTGAAATGGGTACTCCTTTCGATTATTTTATTTATTTTATCTATTCAACATATTTGCGATTCATTTTGTTTATTTCAATTAATGAAATTTATGTTATTTATTTATGTTATATATACGTGTGTGTGTGTGTGTGTGTGTGTATGTATTGTGTTTTCTAATAATCGGAAAATAAACAAGCAAACATCAATTCAATTGCAATTCCTATTCAATTCAATTTAATTCTGAAACATTTATTTTCAAAGATAAAAGCATAAGTTTATATAAAAATAAATTAACAATACAATGGAGGTAGCTTAATTATTTTAATTGGCTTTCTTTTTTTATTCATTCTAGCTTATTTCTTTTAATTGACTTTCTTTCTTTCTTTTCCCTTTTTTCATTTCAGATAATTTTTCTTTCATGACTAAAATCATTCCTCAAAGTTGCATCCGTTTTTTAATAAATGCAGCATGACATATTTAGACAATAGACCTAATACATAAATAAAACAACTCATCCATACAATTGAAATACGTGACATAACAAGGGAAATGGGAAAAACTAAAATAAAACAATAATATTGATCAGGGCAACTCTATATACATTATGTCAAATGAAACAGTAAATAAATCTTCAAACCAATCAAACCACAACTGTAACTAAGCAAATCTCTCCATTTAGGGACCGGGGGATTTCATGAAAGGACTTGTCAGACGTTTTATCCGACAAATGTTTTATCCGACAGTTACTATAGTAACAGTGCTTCTCAACCAATCAGAATCCAGGAAAGTTGTCAGATCTGACAACTTGTCGGACGAAAATATTGATGAAACGCCCCCCGGATGTAGGCCTAAGTCTTTTTCCTAAGTTTTTTTGTCTTAAACCAATAGAGCCTATGGTGCATTTCTGGTGTCTTAGATAAACATATTGCCTGATATGATGCACATTTTAAAAAGAAAGAAAGGGAAATAGACTGAACTGAGATGGATGTTTGCTTACAAGTATTCATAATTTCTTAGCAATCAGGTAAATAAAATCACCACCATTTTAAAAAAAAATGAAAAAAGCCCCCCCCCCCTCCCGCTTTTACTAGTACATCAATGCAAGAAAGAGGCAACTGCTTGCGCTGTGTGTAGTTCGCTGACTCTAGTCCTTTTTGTTCAACACCGCGGCTGTAAACGGGAATACAAACGAAATAAGAATGAGATCAGCGAAACCCCGTAGACAACAACACTGCAAATTTTACCCATTCACTTTGTACATGGCTTCTTCCTGTGCTCGGCCCATAATTCTTACATTTCTCGTGATGAAAGAACGAGTTCTAACTGAGTAAGAAATCACTTTCGTATACGTTATTATATCCTTTAGCTTGCTATGATAAATATACATCATTATTTGCGGAACTTTCCTTTCAGAAATGTGATTTTGTGTGAGAAACTGCCAGTATTTCATGATTGAGTGTGAGTTGTGTTCATTTTTTCGACTGCCATGGCCCATGACTGCCGCTGTGCGCTGCTGCCACCAGCCGATCACATCTCAGTATCACACTCACTGACTGGTACTGCACACAGTGCACAATGTCATTAACACGGATGTGATGAAAATAGATCAAGCCTAAATCTGTGAGAAGTCTTTCATCAAAATAACAACAAAAGCCAAAGGGCATGCCAACCAAAGTTCAACTGGGCGTTGCCAGTAGAGGTGCACGGCCAATAATTTTGGAGACTGTCTCCAATCATGCCAATGTGGGAATTTATCTCCAATATCAGAGACTTTTGAAATGAGTTTTGTAAAGAATTGGGGTATCCGATTTCAGAGACAGTCTCCAGTTATGGAGACTAATTTCCTTGGCGGCAAATAAAAATGTGATACCGGTAAGCAGATTCCTCATGACAAATTACCCCTTTTCACGGTCTACTTTAAAAATTCACCGTCTACTTTTGTTTTGATAAGGATTTTTGTTGTCAATCACACACAAAACAAATGGGCTTCTGACCTCAGTGAGACAAAATTTTGGGTGGAAAAAATCATGCTTTTGTTGGTGTTGTTTCTTTTGTCCTTTTGCAAAGCAAGTCTCCAATGTGGGAGATAATCTCCCCTATTGGAGAGAGTCTCCCATATTGGCCGTGCGCCTCTACTGGTTGCGGCATGCACTGACGTGTAAATTAATAATAGTGTAAACCCACTCAACATGCATGCTCAGAGTCGAGTCAGAGCAAGAGACAGTTCTCTCCGCTGGGTGCACTTGTTTGCTGGCAAGCATCTACATGTATGATGATACGCAACAGAGCAGTGGCAGCGTAGACATACCCATCGCGTATCTGGGTATTGCAACGCGGATGATATGCTTGCCCCCAAGTTACTTGGATGAAAAAAATAAAATAAACCTAAAAGAGGGTAGGGGCTATTTTATCTCCGCGACATTGATTTCACCAATATTTCTAGGTGAATTAACCCCAAATGTTGACATGAAAATGAAGGAAAATTATATATTTATTGAGAATAACACCTCAATGTTATTCCTGTACAATCAGAAAGTATTTCATAAGACCTTTTTTGACTAATATTGTCTTTGAAATGATGCTTGAAAAGATGCGATAGAGACTTCGAAAAAAGATGAGAGTATTGTCCTTTTTGTTAAAAAGAAATCTCTGTAAAGACGCACAAGCGTATTTGAAGTCAATAAATTGACGCATCTGTCCCCTTTGCCACACCTGGCGGAATGGATTTAAATTGGTTGAGTGACACGAGAGAGCTATAAAAGCGCGTTTCTAATTGGATATTGATGAAAAAGTAGTTGTGTCTTACAGAGATAAATTGAATATAAAATTGTTCTCAGAATACCAATTCGGAGAGATTTTAAGGGTATTTTATCTCATCGATTTTAAGGGAGATAAAATATTTTATTTCATCTGAGATGAAATGGATCTCAGAATACCACCCCAGAGCCCCATTGCATAAAACTCATGATAACTTGGCCATCCAATGGTTACTACTAGACTACCATGGTAACGATGATCAACAGTTCATCAAAATCAAAGATTCCATTCACGTTACCGTAGGATGGCAAGGTTACCATAATATGCAACAGGGCCCAGCGGAGCACTTCATCAACATTTTTCATCCAAGAAGTCGTCAGATCTGACAACTTCCTTGACTTTGGTTGGCTGAAAAACACTGTTACTATGGCAACTGTCAGATGAAATAGGACTTGAAGGATAAAACGACAAGTCCTTTCATGAAACATTTCCAAGGTCCCTCAGATAGGACCTCAAAGAATTCAGTCTACTTTTCTATCTAAAGGCCAGCGCACACCTTACGACTGTTCGCGATCCGATTTTAGAACAAATCGCATTTTGCTCATTTTCTGAAGATGTGAATGGAACATATAATTTTATTTGAGGTTAAAATTAATTGAAAGAATACTAATATAACCATTTTGAAAGACTGCAAGCCCTCATTTTGGAGTAAAGGCCAAATTAGTTTCAAATCGTAGTCAATCGTATGACTGCTATGACGTCATTACGACTGGGTACTATATCCGCTTTTATTCTAAGAAGGACGATAGTATAGTCACAGATTTGAACATAGGTATTCATACAATGATTTAGAACATTACACAGTAAGATATTCCAAGTCTCAATATTAGCACAAATTCTACTACATTTTATTCTGAAATCGGGTCGCAGACCAGTCGCAAGATGTGCGGTCGCCTTAAAGGGGAAGTTCACCCTAAAGAAAACTTTGTTGTAAAAATAGCAGAAAAAATGTTAAAAAATATTGGTGAAGGTGTGAGGAAAATCCGTTAAAGAGTAAGAAAGTTATTAGAGTTCAAAGTTTTGGATTTGTGACGTCATAAACGAGCAGCTGCCCCATGTGTTATGTAATATAAAATGCATGAATTTCAAATTTTGTATGGTTCCTGATGACTTAATTTTGTTTTCTATTCATGATCGGGTGTGAAATGATTTGTCTATTGATATACAAAAGGTAAAGTGAAAACCATTTTCAATTTTCTGAGAAAATGACATTTCATTGATTTTTTACCATTCGCTATGTAGGAATGCTGCTCGCATATGACGTCACAAATCAAATAATTGAAATTCTAATAACTTTTTAATTACTTGATGTATTTTTATCAAACCTTTGTCAATATTTTTTATTATTTTTTCTGCTATTTTTACAATAATTTTTTTGTCAGGGTGAACTTCCCCTTTAAGAAGCATCCAAGCTGTCAGGTAAAATGAACACCACTAACATGGGGAAATGAATAAAAAAGGGCCCGGAAAATTCCTACTCACTGCAATGTTAAAGGGTGTTGCAGCAAACAGTTATGATAAAGTCTTTAAAATCAAAGTTAATGATAAATTCCACTTGTGGTAACGATTTCATAATGAGTTCGTACAGAATCCAATAAATGACCACCAAAGTGGCTGTTTGTATTAACAAGTGGAATGCCTCTGGCCGTCTCACCTGCATCACGCGGTTCAATATAGCAGCAGTGCTCACTTTACTACTCTAACTCGCACAAGATGTTCAGTGATACATGGTTACTCTTATTTCCCTTTTTTTATGAACTAGACCAATAAACTTACAGAGATATGATGGTTATTCAACAAAAAACCCCAACATGGCCAAAGTTCATTGACCTTACATGACCTTTGACCTTGATCATTTGACCTGAAACTCGAACAGGATGTTCAGTGATACTTGATTACTCTTATGTACAAGTTTCATGAATCAGATCCATAAACTTTCAAAGTTATGATGGTAATTCAACAGATACACCCAATTCGGCCAAAGTTCATTGACCTTTGACCTTGGTCATGTGACCTGAAACGCGCACAGGATGTTCAGTGATACTTGATTACTCTAATGTCCAAGTTTAATGAACTAGACCAATAAACTTTCAAAGTTATGATGGTAATTCAACAGATACCCCCGATTCGGCCAAAGTTCATTGACCCAAAATGACCTTTGACCTTAATCATGAGACCTGAAACTTGCACAAAATTTTCAGTGATGCTTGATTACTATTATGTCCAAGTTTCATGAATCAGATCCATAAACTTTCAAAGTTATGATGGGAATTCAACAGATATCCCCAATTCGGCCAAAGTTCATTGACCCTAAATGACCTTTGACCTTGGTCATGTGACGTGAAACTCATGCAGGATGTTCAGTGATACTTGATTAACCTTATGTCCAAGTTTCATGAACTAGGTCCATATATTTTCTAAGTTATGATGACATTTCAAAAACTTAACCTCAGGTTAAGATTTCGATGTTGATTCCTCCAACATGGTCTAAGTTCATTGACCCTAAATGACCTTTGACCTTGGTCATGTGACATGAAACTCTAATAGGATGTTCAGTAATACTTGATTAACCTTATGGCCAAGTTTTATTAACTAGGTCCATATACTTTCTAAGTTATGACATCATTTCAAAAACTTAACCTCAGGTTAAGATTTGATGTTGACGCCGCCGCCGCCGCCGTCGCCGTCGCCGTCGGAAAAGCGGCGCCTATAGTCTCACTTTGCTTCGCAGGTGAGACAAAAAGTGCCAAAGGATTCCGGAAGAAATTGTGTAATTGCGGAGAAACTAGCAAATAAGCACGGGATTCGGGTCAAGCGTCGGGCCGACATTCAAAGCAATAATAATACACTGTCCCACGTGCGCTTACATGTACATGTATCTGTGTTAGTGATCTTCAGTGTGAACATTTTTCAGCCTAGATTTCAAGAATTCACAAAGTTCAGTTTATGTAGCTGTACCAGATCTAGATCCTCGATGATATACTGACAATTAAGCTTGGTTTTACACACTTTCTTGTGAAATCAGTGTTTACTGCAACTACTTTCATTTATCTTTATTGCCACCATGCATGTAGATTATGGTACATGCAGTTCTGGTACATTGAAATAAACTCATTTGTGATAAATCATGAAATTTTAGCTGAAAACCTGTAATTCTGATGATCACCCACACAAAAGGGCATATGTGGCCTAACGTGGGACAGTGTTTTAAGATTGTTTGGAAAAATACACAACATTTTATGGAATTCCATGATTATTTTGTTAATTTCTCAGTATTGAATTACACATTTTGTTCCAGAGTCATTTGGCAGGGCTCCACACTAACCTATTTTTTCTACTGGTCCAACCTATTCATGTCGGACCAGTAGATACCCAGTTTTTCAAATTTTTACTGGTCCGAACGTAAAATCTACTGGTCCCAAAAAATAAAGAAAACATTTAAAAAAGGCGCAAGTTTATTTTTCTAGCCTTTTTTACCCCCCCAAATAAAAAAAAGGAATGAAGGACAAAAAGAAAGCAAGACAGAAACGAAGAAAGAAACGAAGAAAGGAAGGAAAAGAAAGAATAAAAGGAAAGAATAAAAGGATGGAAGGAAAGGAAAAGAAATAAAAAGAAAGAAATAAATGAAGAAAGGGAAGGAAAGAAGCAAGCAATACAAAAAGAAAAAAGTAAAAGAATAGATGAAAGGAAGAAAGGAATGAAAGAATAAAGGAGAGAAAGGAAGCAAGCAGTCAAAAAAAAGAAAGGAAAGGTAAAATAATAGATTTAGCAACTTTTAGGGAAAAGGAAAGAAAAAGACAGATAGAAGGAAGGAATGAATGAAAGAGAGGGCTGAAAGAAGGATGAAATGAAAAAAAGAAAGGGTATGATGGATGGAAGAAACAAAGAAAGTAACGAAGAATGAAGGAAAGAAAAGGGTAAAAAGAAGGAATGAAAGAAAGGATGAAGAGAAGGGATGAATATAGGATGGATGGACTCAAGAATGAGAGAAAGAAAGGAAGGAAGGAAGGAAGGAAGAAAGAAAGAAAGAAAGAAAGAAAGAAAGGAAGGAAGGAAGAAAGGAAGAAAAGGGAGGGAGGGAGGAAGGAAGGAAGGAAGGAAGGAAGAAAGAAAGAAAGAAAGAAAGAAAGAAAGGAAGGAAAGGAAAGGAAAAGGGAGGGAGGGAGGGAGGAAGGAAGGAAGGAAGGAAGGAAGGAAGGAAGAAAGAAAGAAAGATAAAAAAGAAATAGAGAAAAATATTTTCTATAAGGATAGAAAGAATGAAAGGAAGGAAGGGAGAAAGAAAGAAAGAAAGAAAAAAATATCTTCTATAAGGATAGAAAGAATGAAAGAACGAATTAAAGAAAAAAGGGAAAATAAAAAAGAAAAACTTTAACAAAAAATGAAAAAAGAGAGGGAAGAAACAAAGAAAGATTGAAAAGAAAGATTGAAAAGAAAGAAGGAAAGAAAGATAGGAAGAAAACAGAGGAAGAAAGCTCCATGTAAAACCATCATCATAAATATTTTATCAGTATCGTTTTGGCTCAATTGAAGTAGCTACGAAAGAAAGTCAGAAACCAAGTGTATCAACACACACATAAATGCATATGTGGGGCTAATATGTATTCAGACGATGTCACCCGAAACCCGATCTGTTTGAACCAAACAGAAATGAAAATTTTTCCTTTTACTGCTTACAAATGACAGAGTTACTCCAATTTTTAGGAAATATGGACATTATAAGAGCCTTTCATGAGTATGAACCGTGAATTTTGACAGTTATGTGAGAGATTTCTGCCAGAGTTTAGCCAAGTTTCGTTCGCGCAGCCAGTAGAGAATTTACCATGTGGATCGTGTGGCTGGCTAGCTACATGTACAATGTATCTATCTACTCTAGTAATACTTGTGTGTGATTCATTCTGTGTGTGAATGACAGAATTTGTCGGGGGGAAATGGTTTGCAGTGAATTTGACCATTTCTGGAAAAGTTATTGGCCCAACAATGGTTTTTATTACTTTTTATGTCGGACCCTTAAAATCGTGCTATTTTCGGAAAAATTACTGGCCCGACAATGATATTTTTTACTGGTCATGTCGGACCAGTAAATCTTCCTATTTCTGAAAATCTACCGGCCCGACAGCGATTTTTACCGGTCTGGGACCGTCGGACCGCCGCTAGTGTCGAGCCCTGCATTTGGCACAGATTTTGTATTTATACAACATACATGTACACACTTGGGTGGTAATTTTATTGAATTCTATTTGAACTCATTTGGAGATTGTTACCACAACTGGTATTCTGAAAACTTATCCAACGTTGTAGATTTCTTGTGAAAAGTAGCCCCGAAAATGAAAAAAATAAATTGTTGCCTGACCACTTTATCTGATTTTTCTTTCTCTCTTCAGCCCTGCGCAAGCTGCATAGCGTGGCCAGCATGAGCCGACCTGCGGCCAATGGAAAGGCTCGAAGCCACACCCCTACGACCAATCAGGACCTTGCAAGCCTGTTTGAATGTCCGGTGTGCTTCGACTATGTTCTACCACCGATCCTTCAGTGTCAGAGCGGTCATCTAGTCTGCTCTAATTGCCGACCCAAACTCAACTGCTGCCCCACGTGTAGGGGTCCATTAGGTAAGACAACTATTACTGTGTTATTAAAATGGTTCCATGACATATGCTGCGATGGCAATTGCTTCGTGGTATGCATGTAAATTCCTCACACAAATGGAATGAAAAAGTACCAACTTTATCCTTGGATTTAAACTACGTCTATACCCTATCCTAAACCTAACATTAAACCATATTGCAACCCTAACCCTATATCTTAGATGTGTAGATGAAGTATAGCCTGGAGCAATTAGTGCTGGAGCAAAAATCACCTATTAGGATACCATGCAGTGTACGCGCTGTACTTTATTTCAGGTGCAAGGAGTCACTTGACTTACATAGAATAGGTTATGATTTTTCAGTAAAAGTGAAAAATGAAAAAAAAGAAGGAATTGTGAAAAAGCATGCTGTCCTGTTAATACGGACCTACATTCAGTTGCTGCTCCATGTGTCGGGGCCCATTTGGAAGACATCATTTAGACTGTTTTAAATACCATGCAGTGTACACACTGTACTGTACTTTACATGTAGTTTGTCTCGTGCAACAAAGCCACTTTCATTTTTATTTTCATTTATTGATTCCACTTTTAAAACAAATATCATAATATACATAACAAATGTGTTCATACGCATACTGTATCAATGATAAAATTAAGTATCTAACATAAGTATTTAAGCATAAGGTACACTAAAAATGTAAAAAAAAGTGAGGAGCCTAAATAAAAAGCAGAGCTTGTAGAAAATTAGGCTCCCAATGGGGAGAAAAATATAAGTTGTTACTTTGAGTGAACAAATGTGGAAACGGAATACATATTTATTACATAGATTGTTTTACACAAAATATATCGAAAGGCATCAAGTTACCAGAAAATGATGAAATAGAAAAAAAAAGAATAGAAATAAAAATAGCAAAATAAAACAAAATTGGAAAACGACCAAAAAGACGGAGGGGGGGGGGGGTCAAGGGATATAAAGAGTATAAGAAAGAAAGGATAAAAAAAATACTTATAATAATTGTTATTTGCAGTCATCAGTAGGCGTTCACAACCCTCTATGATTTTCAAGTAATGAAATAAAAATAAAAATGGAATAAGAAAGGAAGAATTTAAGAGGATTGAAAGTAGGGGTTTAGTCTGCCAGCATAGACTCATACTTTCAGCAATTTTACCATACAGCGCGAAGACTAGGTATCAAGCTCTCTGTCCATATCAGCAGACACAGTACATACTTGTACATGTAGTGAATCTAGTCTCGCTTATTCAGATTGTGCATGATGCACTATTATGCTTTTCACACTGCACTTTTTGTCCTAAATTGGTGGGGCTAAGGAGGGGTCTTAGCCCCACCAATTTCCCGGGGTTAAGTTTAGCCCACTTCGTTTTCACACTATGTTTTAGCAAAGTGGGCTAGGACGGTAAATAGTACGTACTATCTGGCCCTGCAAAAAAGCAGGGTTAGCCGGCATATTGCAGTGCTAGCACCACAATTGCGGTGCTAAGAGATGCATTGTGAATCGAAACCGGGCTAAGCAATAGCCAATCAAAGAAATCGAAATTGCACGTTAATCACATGCTGTATGGTAAAATCATCAATATTCATGAGCTGTGGGATAGTCCGGGTTAAGGCGTTAACCCCGGCTAAGCAGATAGTATGGGGTTAAGAAAGACAGTGTGAATCCAAAAAAAGATAGTATGGGGTTATGGATAGTCCGGGGTTAAGGATAGTATGGGGTTAAGGAAATGCAATGTGAAAAGCATATATGCGTATTGCATGAAAACCAGGTCTGTGCATGCAGACTAGTTTCAGGTCGTTTGATTTGGTTTATTTCCGATTGGTTTATTTCTGATTGGTCTAATGTCAATTCATCCAGTTACCAACTCGTCTATCATCATTTTGGGTACCATCAGTTCATCCACCTATCCACACGGTCTAATTGACATTTGGCCCAGTCGCCATTTTGTCTTATAACCAGTTGGTCCAATAGGCATTTAGTCCATACAGTTTGGTCTCATCAGACTATTAGTTGGTCAAAATGAATGGAAATAAAAGGGATATTAGACCAACTGGTTATGACACGAAGTGGTCATAGATGAATTGGTGATTAGACAAAGTGATGATTGGACCAAATGGTTATTGGACCATATGGGTTCAGAAGAAATATATTTTGAATGACAATAGACTAAATGAAGGTAGACTAAGTTGGCAATAGACGAATCGGCGGTTTACCGTCACATTCTATTATGCTATTCACACTGCACAAACTTTCCTCAACCCCGGGAAATAGGTGGGACTAAGGGGGGAGGGGCGTCTTAGCCCCACCAATTTCCCGAGGGTTAGGCTTTGCCCAGTATGTTTTCACACTATGTTTTTCCAAGTACATGTAGTATGCTAGTAGAGTCAATAGTACGGTAGTATCTGGCCCTGCTTAGCAGGCTTATTGCGGCGCTAGCAATTGCAGTGCGATTAAGAGCTGCAATTTAAACCAAATCGGGCTAATGAAAAGTGGACTATTAATCACCGACAATGGGGCGGAAAGTCATGAATATCCATGTGGCTTCTTCTTTGTTTGGTTTGACTACTATTGCCACTGCTTTTTGGACCTTTATTTTTGAAAGGTTAATGAACAGCTTGTTCCACATGAAGACATGGCATGGTACTTCAAAGCAGGTATTTTACAATGCAAAGGTGCTTATTACAAAATGAATAACAAAAAAATGAGTTGGTAAAACTAGGAGTGGGCTATAAATGGGTGATTTTTGGTTTTACTGTGGGAACAGTTTTTTTGTGTTCCTTTTACCTTATCTCAACATGAAATGACAATATTTTTTGTCTCGGGTCCGAGAAAAAAGTGTGCCGGGCCAAAATCCAAAATGGCCGCCAAAACCCCCCAAAATCACAGTTTTGGCCACAACTTCTTTATTTGGTGGTCTTTTTCTCTGGTTTTGGTGTCTATTCATATGTTTTAGGGGGCAGGCATTTTGTTTTTCCTATAATTTACACTTTTAAACCATTATTTGTAGAGTTAAAAGGTAATTATACCTAAATTTTCCAATTTTTATAGCCTTTTTCCAGCCAAATGTAGGTTTTACCTTCCTGGAGTTATTGGATATTAGATGGTACGAGGTCAACAATAGCAAGCAGCTTCATAGAGCTATATTGCTTTTATTCCTCTACTGTGGGTTTTACGGATATTTGTGAAATATATCTTATCAAATTAAAAAAAATGTTAATTATCCATAGGCATAGGGGCAATACAATGTACAGTACTATTACTGTACATACTACACTGCATATGCATTGACCACCATGACATTATGACAAGGCCTGTATATAAACTATAGTGTCATAGAAATAAGCTCTTTAGGTTTAACATTAGATTGTGAATTGTGAATTTGATTGCATGTCAGCTGATGTACATGTACATGATGAAACCAGCACCAGCAACGTAAATTGCACATAAAATATCACATATCATATACGTACATCACTATCTACATGTAGCCATATCTTCTTCATTTGGAGGCTTTTTTACCTGGTTGTGGTGTCTAACTGGCCTATGTTTATGGGGTCAGGTAACTATATAATCATGGTAATGTTGATAACAGCCAATCAGAACCAAGGATTCCATGTAAGTTACCATTAAGTTAACATAATGGTAAATTTTTATGCAACGGGGCCCAGAATATCTACAGTGTAAATGCCATGATGTGGGGTTAATTACCTTTCTCCGCCCCCTGAATTAGCACATTTGACAAAACATGTCCTCAGTTTCTGAGACAAAACATATCTTCAATTTATGAGGCATCTAATTCTAAACCTACATGTAAGAGCTCATTTCTACATGTATAACACTATAGTTTATACATGCCTTGTCATGGTGGCCAATGCATTTATGCAGTGCAGTATGTACAGTACATTGTATACTGTATAGCCCCTATGGATAATTAACTTTTTTTTTTTAAAGATATATTTCACAAATATCCGTAAAACCCATAGTAGAGGAATAAAAGCGATATAGCTCTATGAAGCTGCTTGCTATTGTTGACCTCGTACCATCTAATATCCAAGAACCCCAGGACGATAAAATCTACTTTTTGGCTGAAAAAAGGCTATAAAAATTGAAAAAATTAGGTATAATTACCTTTTAACTCTACAAATAATGGTTTAAAAGTACTAATTATAGGAAAAACAAATTGCCTGCCCCCAAATACATATGAATAGACACCAAAACCAAAGAAAAAGACCACCAAATAAAGAAGTTGTGGCCAAAACTGTGATTTTGGCGGCCATTTTGGATTTTGGCCCGGCACACTTTTTTCTCGGACCCAAGACAAAAAATATTGTCATTTCATGTTGAGATACATTACAAGGAATAAAAAAAAACTGTTCCCATACTGAAATTACAAAAAAAGTATTTTTGACCCATGTATAGCCCACTCCTAGTAAAACAAAGAAAACATGTATGTGAAAATTATAGTTCACAAATATAAAAAAAAAATCAATGCAGTAAAACAGTCACTGTGGTAATCAGTTTTATCGGGGAAAATAATCGGTCAAGTCATCAATTTTCAATAAGTTTTGCATTAGTCCGGGCTTAAAAGCATGTACAGTGTGTAAAAATCCTCAACCCTGCTAACCATATATAGTATGGGGTTAAGAAAGACAGTCTGACCCCCCCCCCTTCAAAAAAAAGTAGCATGGGGTTAAGTGTAGTCTGCATTTAAAGATAGTCTGTGTTAAAAGGATAGAATGGGGTTAAGAAAATGTAGTGTGAAAAGCATATCCCCTATTAAACACTCAAGAAGAAAATGGTGTTGCCTTTTGATAGGTGCTGTCATTAGCTTTTCTTGTGAGACACCTTTCCTGGGTTCTAATCGGCTGAGAAACACGGGTGGTTTTTGTCTCGTCGGATCTGATGCCTTTCATAAAAAGGCTCCTGGGTCCCGTTGCATGAAGGTTACTATTATGGTAACTACACTGCATGGTAACAATGCTCATTAGCCAATCAAAATCAAAGTTTCCGTGAAAGAAACCATCGGATGGCAAAGTGACCATAATAGTAATTTTTATATCCTTCATAAATTAAATCCTGTATGCTGATTGGTTAAAATAGCATCATGTGATCTAACATATTCTCACTATTTTGCGATGATGTCGAAAATGAAACGCCCACCGAAGAAAAAGTGCTATTCCGTGACATCAATGATGGAATAGTCGACTATTCCATCATTGACGTCACAGATCATGATGGCGCAAGCACTTATACGCGTTCCGCGCACTGAGCGCTTCAGGAAAAGTAGGTCAGTCAGCGCAGCTAGTTTGATTCAGATTAAAGAAAGGATGATCTAAGAGTACAAGAACTAGATTATCAAGATCTATTTCTATAACTTATTAAAGTAGGATATAAAACAAATGTACCAGGCCTTTATTTCAAAAGTATAGAGGGAATTATTCATCCTTGGTTGTACTGGCATAAGCTATTTTGCCCCTTGGGAAAAATAGTAATGCCAATCCAACCTCGGATGTATATTATGTATATTATGCAACAGGGCCCTGAGCCCCCTTTCATAAAAAGTTGCTGTGAACATTTCTTCCTAGAATATCACCTACCTTGACAGCAGTGGAAATTCTGTTTTTTGATTGAATCTTTCAATGGAAGGTGATATTCAAGCAAAAGTTGCTCGTATAACAACCTTTTTTTGTATGAAATGGGGCCCTGAATTGAAAATTTTTAATTATTGGGGTGCATGAACACGGAGGAATGCATGTACATGAGCATACATTGTAGGTTGAAGACATACACAGGAAGTGTGATACATTATACTAAAAATACATGTAGGACGTTATACTTAATATAGTTTAAAGTCTCCCTGTATATTCCAGTTATTCGCTTCTATTTTGTAGTTACATGTATCTGTTTTAATTTACTCATACATGTAAAATTTGTGGTTGTACTGTAATCAACAAAAAGCCTGAAAATAAAACATATCAATGTTGGTATTTTAGCCTACATGTACATTATAAATAAAATTCACTAATCATCAGTTGTGCATGAAGTTGAATGTTAACAAACAGCTGTTTGAATGTACCCCTTTTGGACTGGATTGAAGCCAGTAGCGAGTGTAGAGATTGTGAAAGTAGTGCACGGGAAACCTCAAATTTCTTCTTCCTGTTTAGTTGTCACTTTTGACATTATGCAGTAAGATATTTTTGGTATATAAATGTACTTGTACCAACATACGTGTGTAATAATATGTACAGTACATGTATGCATGTATGCACAGTGTACATGACCCTGGGAAGCGGGGTGCTAGGGGTGTTGAAGCACCACCAAAAATTTCCTTGGGGGTCGGATGCTGCGTGTATTATTCTCCATAGGCAGCACCCCCAGGTACATGTATTCTGGAAGATGTGTAAAAATGTAACTGAAATGCCCTTCATTTTGTAGTGAAACCCCCCTTTTTTTGCTTTACAAATTTATTGGGACTAATTTGATCGACATTTTGCAGTGGAATTTTTTTTTTTTTTTTGCTTTACAAATTTCTTGGGACCAATTTGATATCAATTTGAACTGAAAACCCTTTTTTTTTTTTGCTTTTCAAATTTACATCAGCACCCCCATTCACTGTAGTGAATTAAAGTTGTGTAATTTTGAAATGAAAATGATTTGAGTAAAATCAATATTTTTAAAGTGTTTTGTATACATGTACAACGCTATCAACCTCCTTTTTTATGCAGAAATTGGTTGACAAATACATGTATAACAAGCAATAGGATATTTACTTCTTTTGTTGTATTATTTTGTTGACCAATCTCTGCATAAAAAGGAAGCTGATATATCCTGATCAAATGACCATCTGAAACAATGGTATATAAGAATAGAATGAGATTTGACGCCCGCTCCAATCTTGAGTTAAGGGTTAAGGGTACATTGTATTTGTAAAGCACCAATTGATATGCAAAAAAATTAGATTGAAATTATTCACACCCAGAATTGTCTTTTTCTGGTAGTAACTTGTAAAGAGGAAGATAATGGACAGTTGTAAAAAACAGAAAAAAAATCTTCTTTAAAAACATCTGACGTGATGACCTGGCCGAAAATATTGTGGTGCATATATGCGCAAGGCAAAGATGTGCATATGGTGTAAGCGCGTACAAAATATACTTGCCAAACAACCATGTTTTAGAAGTCGCCAAACTCCATGTAAAGCTGCTTCAGTTAGTTTTTCAGGTAAAAGAAGTTACTGTAGTTGCAGAAAATAATTATTTCATGAGAAAGTCTTTGAAATCAAGATTAAATGCCACCATAATATATATTTAGTTCTGGTACATTAAAATAAACATATATTTATGAAATCGTGAAATCTTGATAGCTGAAAACGGATAATTCTGATGATCATTAACACAAAAAGGCATATATGTGTGTTTGGAAAAATACCAGACTCTTTATGAAATTCTGTGCTTATTTCGCTCATTTCTCAACAATTTCACAATCTTCTCCATGCAGCCATTTGGCACATATTTTTTATTTATACATTCAGTTGTACAAACATTTGGATGTTCATTTTAACGGATTCTGTTTGAACTCATTTTGGAATCACTACCATAACTGGTATAATTTATCTTTAAGGTTTTAAATGAAATAATCCACTTTCTTCTTGCATTTAATATCCTTTCAGGGAGCATCAGGAATTTAGCTATGGAGAAGGTAGCCCAGACCGTCATGTTCCCGTGCCGCTACGCATCGTCCGGCTGCGTGGCCACCATGTCCTACAACGAGAAGCAGGACCACGAAGAAACGTGCGAGTATCGCCCCTACTCCTGTCCTTGCCCGGGGGCCTCCTGCAAGTGGCAAGGATCGCTGGACCAAGTCATGCCCCACCTGACGCATGCCCACAAGAGTATCACCACGTTGCAAGGTAATGCTAGGTTCTCACAGCCTATCGTTATAATGGGTCTGCCCAATAAGGTTTTTAGCCTGTTATCTAGGCAGAGGCTGCAGCTTGTGCGTGTCCTTGCCATCGCATCTCCATGCAGTATACACAGCAAAACTTATATTCATTTGAGTGTACAGATATTTTTGGAAATAGTATGGTGGTAGTTTTTATTCAAATTGTATTTATTTATTTATTTTTTGTGTTTAGACAATGAGAATGAAAAGATCAGTAAATGAAAACTACTTGATTATATGAAATGATTATTTTCAGGATGAATTAATGTTGTGATTTTAAACAAGCCCTCAAAATTTGAGAGAATTTTGTTCACAAACTGCAAAAATATGAGCAGATAAGGTTTCCATTAAAATTGAATGAACTCTCCGTGTACATTGATGACGGTTATATATTCATTTTATAGCGGAGTTACTTACACTGCTCCGCTGGGCCTGTTGATGATTTCTTTCATTCAGGTGAAGATATTGTATTCCTAGCTACAGGCATCAATCTTCCTGGTGCTGTGGGCTGGGTTATAATACAAGGCTGCTTTGGACATCACTTCATGCAAAATTATAATACCTGTGCATTATTTTCTTTATTATTTTTTTCAAACAGGTGAAGATATTGTATTCCTAGCTACCGACATCAATCTTCCTGGTGCTGTGGACTGGGTCATGATGCAAAGCTGCTTCGGCCATCACTTTATGCTCGTCCTGGAGAAGCAAGAGAAGTACGATGGACTCCAGCAATTCTTCGCTATCGTCCAACTGATTGGATCAAGAAAACAAGCCGAAAATTTTGCTTATAGGTTTGTAATAGCTAATTCATATATGGCACTTCAGAGCTCAGCAAGATTTTTTCGCGTACAAAGCCATTGACGAAACAAATTGTTGTTTTTTGGGGGGGCATGACAAAATATACAGCAACTTGATAATTTGTAGAAGTTTTTAGTATGATGTAATTTGTCCAGAGGTGTACAGGCAGACTCATGATGTCACATGACTGATGTCAGAATGGACTCATTTGGCATGAGCCATGACATCATAATACAATTATTTTGATGTCATAAGTTTACAAAAGTTTTAAGACTTGAAGTATAATGTATAATGAGGCTTGACTGTTAACATCCTCCCATGTCACATGCATTTAAAAACATTCCTTTGTGATCCTATGTATACATTAAACAGATTCATATTGTGCCCTTGAATGTGGGAAATCTGTTTACTAAAAACTAACTTTATTTTAATTGCGCGCTCATCGGTCCATTAATGAAAATATGGACAATATTTTACCTCCAGCGGGAAATTATTAAAAACACTCAGGGGCTACTTTTAGAGTATTTAGCTCTCAAGTTAAACTTTGCTACGGTGTAGATTATAATCCAGTTTAGATTGGACCGTATAAGAATGTCAGGGGTTATTTTTCATTTTGGGGTCTTTTTTGGCATGTCGGGGGCAATTTTGCTCCCCCCGCCCCATGATTGCCTCGTCTCTACTTGATGCCACAGTAACTGACCTACTTAGCCAATCTCCCTTCAATTTCAGTCAATAGCATATAATATTAACTTCTGAAGGTTTCCATGGTGAAGAGAAATAGTGTAGAAGGTTTCACGGTACACTCTTTCTTGTACCATGAAACCTACTCCACTGGCTTATGATATCATGCATTATCTGTTATATCTCCCTTCAATGTCAGTCAATAGCAATAATAATTCCCTCTCGTTTGCTGTTACAGATTAGAACTGAACGGCCATAGGAGACGGCTATCATGGGAAGCCACACCCCGCTCCATCCACGAAGGCGTCCAAGCCGCCATCATGAACAGCGATTGTCTAGTCTTCGATTCTAGTATCGCGCAACTCTTCGCAGAAAACGGTAACCTCGGTATCAACGTCACGATATCGATGTGCTGAGGGCGCCTGTTATAATTTAAGTGCAATCTTGTGTCATTTTATTGTATTTTTTTTGGGGGGGTAGGTGTGATAAAGGGTGATTTCAAGGTCACTTTTGGTGTTGGTGTTGAGAATGTTTGACTACCAGCTATAATGCCGCAAATCGATTTACAAGTATAATGCTAGTTAATTCATGCCTTTTATATTTCATTCAGTAATCTTGAAATATTAGTTATGAATCTTTTATGGGAAGTAGTTACGATTGCAATGCGACCACATAAAATGGGTGAGTTTTTACTTTGCAATTGTCACTTTTTCCCCTAAAAGAATCTGAACTAATATAATACCAATCACATTTTGATAATAATATATCACTTTTGTAGTTTTTCATACCATGGTACATATGCTCTAGGCCCTTACAGACAGCAGTTCAGTGGATTCCTTCTCTCCCATACAAAACGTGTGTACTACTCCACTCCCTGGGGAGGATTCTGATTCTAAAAAGAGCTAAGCTCCAATTCTAGGAAATTTACACTGTCTTTTGCATCCTACCGGGTACCCATTTAACACCTGGGTGGCGAGTGGCAAAGTGAGTGTTAACACATTATTGAAGGAGGGCTGTGCTGTGCTTGGATTCAAACACTTGATCCCCTGATTTAGAAAGCAAGAGTCAGGACCACTACACCATGAGGATTCTCCATTGAGTGCTCAACACTGTGCTAAGCACCAGTTTTTATTTCAAGTTCAGTGTTATGGCCTGTGTAAACACCAACACCAGAGCTGCCAAGTAGTACTGGTTTTCAGTAATTATTTCTGAAAAATGAGAAAGAATACTGGTGGATTCATGCAAATTACTGGTTTCTAAAGTTTCAGTTTTATGTGTTGTCCTATGGTATTTCTGTAAAAATACTGATTTTTCTTACCCAAGTACTGATTTTCAGCCTTAAAGATACTGAAATGTTCTTGATCAGGTTGTCATCTCTTCAACACCAACACCAAATTGACACTAAACTTAAAACCACCCTCTGATTTCTTGGATTTAGGGTGCTACATATAATATTTCAGGAGAGCATTCCATCATTATTTGTCATCCAACAAGCTGTCATATCTGATAACTTTCCTTGATTTCGATTGGTTGAGGTCTGACTGTTACTATGGTAACTGTCTGACGATGGAGGGCTTGTCACACCGTGCACCGAAGGATAAAACATCCGACAAGTTTCTCATGAAATGCGCCCCTGGTTGTATGCAAACGACTCGATAGTACCCATTATCTGTATGCATTGCTTGTAATAAGTAATTGAAGAACATATTCTTTACTATTATTTCTCTCTCTTTCAGCTGTGATGTATTTCCCCCCCCCCCCCAGGTTTTTCAATATTCTATTTCTCACTAAGACCTAATTTAGAATTTAAACTCTCATTTATTTGATGTTAATACAATAGTATGAATAATAGTAAAATTTCCATCATTTTTGAAATGTACTAACTTTGATATAATTATGATATTGGTAGTAAAATTGATAATACATAATATTTAAAATGTGCTTTAAAAAAAAGTATGAGAGCACAAAAAAAAGAGAGAGAAAGATGAGAGCCACCAAGATATCTCATCGTTCTACTTTTTGGTGGTACAACTCTTTGCAACACAATTCTTTAGATAGACCTTAGAGCATTTCCTAAAACTTGAAATAAATATAAAAATCAGTTATAGATTTTGATATCATTCAGATATCTGGCAGTGAAATTCATATAGCAACAAAACATACATGTGCTGCCAATTTATATAAAATGCTGATCAAAGGAGTTGTCAAATTTGCCACTAAAGGCCACCGCACACCTTACGACCCGACTGGAGTGAGGGGAGATGTGACGTCACAGCTCTTGTCAGCTTGAGCGTCGCAGACCGGTCAGAGACAAGTCGCAAGGAAAATCGTAAGGATTTGACATGTCAAATCCTTATGACTGGATCGCAAGGTTAATCCAACTTCCAGCCAATCAGACAGCAGAGTTGCACGACGCGTATATGATAAACAACGCGCTACGCAGTAGTAAGCGCACTTTCTCAGTTGCTATGCCAAAAAGCAAGAAGCGCATGCTTGAGTCCCAGATCAGATCGCAAGGTGTGCGGTGTTGAGGCTTATGACTTCCTTGTGATTCATCTCTACTCAGTCGCAAGCCAGTCGGATCGTAAGGTGTGCTGTGGCCTTTAAGTGGCTTTGAAATGATTGTATGTAGCACCCTAGGTAGTTTTTAAAAGCAGAAGGCTAATTTAAACAATTATAGGTATTGGTTTCACAGGGGCATTTCATACTCTGGTGCATTCAACTGTATGAAGAGCTGTTTGATATTATGGACTATTTCATTAATCAATTTCTAATTGTTTGAAATCACTGTAAATTTTGTTTTGCAACATATTCTGTGATTGTTTACCTGCATTCAGTTCTTGTTTATGGACAGAGCAGGACAAAAATGAAGATAAAAAATAGTCGTTTCTGAAGAAGAAAAAGATATCTCATAAGTGGTAGAAAAATACTGTTTTCGGTCATTCCCTAGAACCTATTGTTTCTCTTTACTTCTGGCAGGTGTTTCACAAAGATTTAAGTATGACTTCGAGTCGAACTTAAATGCCTAGTTGCACATGTTATAAAATGCATGACTACATTTGTCAGATCATGCAAAGGGGACGCACATTACTATGTATTAATCAATAAGATTGCACATTGCATATCATGCACGCGTCGGCATTAAGGTGCGACTCTAAGTCATACTTAAATCTATGTGAAACACCCCCTGTACACAGAATTGGCTTCTCATCTAATTTTTGATGCAGGATAGCCAGAGGTTTTTAATTCCAGGGGCTTTTTCATAAAGCTGTTCGTAAGTTAAGCATGACTTTAAGAATGACTGGTGATCCTTTCTTGTGGTACATGATATTCACCATTGTTCATTAGTGATCATTTAGCGCATAAGAAAGGATCGCCAGTCGCTCTTAACTTATGTTTTATGAAACAACCCCTTTGTTTTGTCCCTGTTGAATGGGGATGACCATATCCATCTTATAGCCGGGCAGTAACCCCTACCTGTCCTTCAACCCTACCCGCTTCCTCCACACTACCCACATCAAATCCCTTGATAAAACATGCCCATCATCTCTCAGCTTTATGCCTACATCCCGGGGGGACCACTTCCATTCACGAGTGGATACCATGCGCGACCAAGGGGTCTCGAAAAGCACCCTAAACATGTAATTTCCATATTCTGAAAATGAACCCCTTAACAAGTATTGGCGTGTGAAACCCTACCCTTAACAAGTATTGGAAACAAAAACGATAATCTTGGCAAATATTCCCTGAAATGAACCCTTTAACAAGTACAGGAATGTTTTATTGTTACGATTCCTTCGGTCGTCGGCTTTACCATATTTGGTTTAGTACGACCCCACTTCTACACCTCGCGCAAATCGGACTCTGAACACGTAGTTTTGGGGCAAAAAGGACATCCTTTATAAAACATTTTAATTTTGTTTTATCATCCCCGCAAATTCGACCCTAAACACGTAATTTTCCTAGCGAAATAGATACCCTTTTTTCATTATTTTTGTGTTTTTGGCACCCTTATCGCGTTACGTACTTAACGTGCCCTATCGTGAAAAAGACATTCTTTTTACGTGTTTTTTTGGTCGCGCATGGTATCCACTCGTCGATGTAAGTGGCCCCTCCGGGGCCTACATCAGCTCATCGACACCCCATCAACCTTCACCAACATCCTCACCATTCCTTCAGCCCCACCCCACTGACCAAGCTCTCGACCACGCTCCCCCAAATCCCCACCCTGCATCACTCCCACAACTGCCTCCTTCGCATTCCCCATCCCGCTTTCAAGCAAACACCACATCCTACTCCCGCACGTCCAATCTAATTTCACACAGCTCCCATACACCATTCTGCTTAATCCCAAGGAAACTTCCTCCCATCGAACATCTCTCCAGACTCTAAAACCCTGCCCACCCAACCTTGTTTCATGAAGCCTCATGTACACCAAGCTGAGTACTCTCTGTATAGCGTCAGATACAATAGACTCTGTTGGTTCACTTCAGAATCATCGTGTTCAACTCAATACCGAAGATAGTATCTTTTCTACCAGGGTTGTGTTTGATAGAAGCTGTTTGGAAGTTACGAATCACTTAATTGTCTAACGGCACGACTAACAACTCCTTCTTAGGAGCTAAATTAACTCTACAATTTGGGATAAATCTTAAGTCGTTCCTAATTTACAATCAGCTTTTATGTTCAAACCAGCCCCCCTTTGCCCTGTAACACAAAGGTTAGCGATTAATCACTAAATGAACTGACCAATCAAGATCCTCGTTGCATGCGCATTTTGCTCAGTAGGCTGACTAGGAACCAATCAGAATTGTTCTTTCAAATGAGCGATCAATCGCTAAATTTTGTGATACGGGGCCCTGGTCGAGTCAGACTCTAAACATGTAGTTTGCCTCGGCAGACGTTCTCTGAAATTATATTGTTTATTCACCCTTATCTGAAGTTCTTTAAAACACTTTTTTTTTAAACTAGGAACATTGCCCCTAGTTGTAGTATTCACGTAGGTAAATTACATATTAGCATTCTTGACTTTGATATTTACATTATTGAAATGTATTGATGAATATGCATTGCCTATTTTTTTCATAGGCGAGTATATATGTACATGTAGGTTATCTATGTTTTATATATGATTGTATACACGTCCCGCAAAGCTCGGCATGCAGTGATGAATATTGAGTTTCTGTATATCAGCCAGTTAGGTATTTTATATTGCATTATTATAACATGCATAAAGGACTCTACACAGCCTTCATAAGGTCAATATTAATCTGTTATGGCTTCTCAAATTGGCAACCATCTTAAATTTTCTATTTATTTCCATACTTGCTTAAGAAAATTTAAGAGGATATTGACTTTTTCTTTCATGAAATATTCCCTAGGTGTTCACAAACTAGTTGTTTCAAACTACTGAAATCCTAGGCTATAATTGGCTTAGATTAAAAAACTTTGTGAAAATCGCCATTTCTTTTATGAGATACTGTACTGTCCAAATCAAATTGACAACCATATTCGATTCTCTAATCATTTTCATACTTGGGTAAGAAAATGAAATAAAGGGGGTATTGACTATTTATTTCATGAAATTTCGCCACTTTTCACAAACTAGCTTTTTGTTAAAAACTACTGAAATCTTTGCATCTGATTTGCTCACATTAAAATACCTGGTGAAAATCTATTTCTTTCATGAAAAGCTGCCCAAGTTTTCACAAACTGGCTGTTTGTAACTAAGCTACTGAAATCCTAGCATCTGATTGGCTCAGAGCAGGCTAGTCGGCGAAAATCAATGACCAATTCTTTTAATGAAATACTCCCCATCTGTTAGCAAGCTATTGTCACTGTAACAACTACTGGATCTGTGTATCAATGTATTGTTGATAATTTGCTGTTTCGTCTTTGAGTGACTGCTTCAGTGTAAAAGTGGGGGTTCTTACCCCAGCATCTCAGGATTAGTGTTTGATTTATTTGGGCATAATCATTATTTCTATTCTTATAGATTTCTCCTTCTTACCTGTAAAGATGTATTGTCTAAAGCCCTGTGCACACTTCACCATCCATTGCTAAACTATTAAAAAAAAAATTATAATGACATTTGATATTAGCTTGATATTAGGCATTCCAACCTATAGAATCTATACAGTCAAAGTTCTTAATAGTGGTCATACTAAAATAAAAATACCAGTCTACATTGAGGTTCCCTGTAGGAACAAAAGCATATATTGAATTGAATGTAATGACGCCATCATTGGCTGCGACTTACAAGTCAGTTCGGATTTACATGTAACTTTGAATACAAGGCTTGCAGGAAACCATAATAAGCCTGTTCACGGTTGTAAACCGCGCACGAGCAGAAAATCTCATCTGAGATAAACCACGAAGGTGGCTTTCAAATTCACTGACATAGGCATTTGTGATTTTATGATTCACCTATTCCTTTCAAAATATTAATTTTATCACATCCAAGCTGAAGAGTAATAAATAGAGCCTTCATAATCACTGGTATGTGACAGTAGCCTATAAAACAATAGTCAAATGTGCCAAAGGCAGACAATAAAATAGATTTCCAAACTTTATCCCTGATGTACTATTCTAGTCACCTGGTCTATACAATGCCTTTTGTTCTTAGAATTTGAATACTTTACCGGTAAAGCTTATGCAACATCTACATTAAAAAATGATAGTGCTTATCCTTATGAAAACTCACAAGGGTCATTTGAGAAAAGTTGATCATGAGCTAACTGTGAACTGGCTTATTCTTATTTCACTATTCTAAGCACTAGTATGAAATTAGAATAACTTTTTCTGAGAACTTTCATATGTAAGTGCAAAATTTGATTTATTAAAAGATCGTGTAGTAGTGGATCATGTAGTGTTGCAATGGCCTTGATGAAATGTTCAGTTGTACTTCAATTCACATCAAAATACCTGTAATAATGGTACTGTACATGGTGATTTACCTGTTAAAAAAAAGCCTGTATGCATTCATTCAATATGTGTAAACCTTTTTTGTTTTCAAAGTCACCCCCCCCCCCTGGAAGGAATTCAATATAATGTGCTTTGAAAAACATTAATGTTTTATTAAGGGAAGACTAGGTAATTTATTGAAATTATTTACTAGAAATGAAACTGATAAAAATATAAAGACGTGATAACTGCAATGCCAAATTTTTATTGTCACATCACCTATCACTAATAATAAATGATACATAATAGGAATGTATATTGCGCTATCTATCTAGAAATAATCTAGTCCGAAGCACATTGTTATTATTATTACCCCAGCTTTGGCTCAAGCAGCCTTTCAGCACTCATGCAATTCAAGGAATTATCCTGCTGGGTACCCATTCACCTCACCTGGGTTGAGTGCAGCACAATGTGGGGAATTTTCTTGCTGAAGGAAAACACGCCATGGCTGGGAACTGAACCCACGTCCCTCAGATTGAGAGACGAGAGTCGTAATCACGAGACAACGACGCCCCCTCAGAGGGCCCCTCTGATTCTAATGGTCCAGAGGTTAATATCATGGCAAGGGATGTGTGCCTGTAGTAGGCGCTGCGTGTGTGTGCATGAGTTAGAAATAAATTGCACTTACATATATAAATGCAACGGCCTGTTGACCTCTGACCCTTGTTTGGGATTCATCATCTCATATTTCAAGTGTTTTCTTTTCACCATTATGTGAGATCAACAGGACTAATAATAATGATAAATAATAATAAACAATTCTTGTATAGCGCATATCACATTATGGTTATAACATCTCTGCGCTTCCAAAGGACTTCGATATTATTACCCCGGCTTTAGCTTGGCGGCCGTAATTATTAACAATGCACACGCACTTTGAGGTTGCGCAAATTGATCCATTTCTCTTATGAGCACATAAAACGTTTGAAATATTATTGTATATGGCCTGTAAAAGACACCCTTTTTGTTATATGTTGTATATAAGATTACTTTAATGTACATGTTATCACGTTTTATACTGTTTGCAGTATTTTGTTAAAAATATGGTATTGTGTTGCCTAACTTTTTTTTTAGTATAAATGTGATTGTAGCAAAATCTAATCCATGCTGTATTGCCAATCCTGTATTGAAACAAAACAAAATCTTAATACTTATGGCAGCTTAACAATGTATATTCAGGATGAAGGAGAAGAAAGGAATTTAAAACCATCCGCCCATACATTATAGAGCTTCTACCAACTGAACTCTGCTAACAAATAGTGTTGTAAATTGTTGTGTTGGTGCAAAGAACGCCCTGAGCAAAACATTTTTCCACATCCCATTGCCGGTGCAGAAACGTCTTACGCAATGCACATATGCATGCTGCTAAGGGCTGTTTTTGCGCTCATTTGATGCATGAATGTGTTATCATTTGACTCCAAAAGGGCAGTCTCCCCTCCCCCTGACACGATGTAGTTTGATAAGCCTGTGATGACTGCTGGCTTAAGAGGGCGTGCTTGACCAAATATTCACACCCAACCATTCCATGCAACTTTAGGATTTCACCATAACATATGAAATATGATACCTGGGAGGCATTTAGATTTACTTCTGGAAACGCAATGGTTGTTGTCAAATTATATGCATGAATGGATAATATTTTACTGAGAAAAAAAGGGAAATATTGAAAGAAATATATTTATGGTAAAGGAAAGTTCTATCAATGAAAAACAGATCATTAAGATTAAAGATACTCGATATGTAAATCTCAAATTGATAATTTAGAAAGTAAAACATTCAAACAATGAGATATTCTAGTGTTTCTTGATATAAGAATATTTAAAGGAGTTATACAGACCCTACATTACTATTCGGGTTTCAGCTAATTTTCTCGTTTCTAATTTTTGTCATTTGATTAGAATAGAAGCTCTGATCGCATGAAGCTACCGCTTTTTTTGACATTACAGAATACCCTGCATATCTGTATCTTCAATTTTATATGCCCTTTAGTTTGTTAAGTGACATTCTTCATGAAATGCAATGTAGTATATAGAAGATAGTGTTGTACATAGCACGCCGTTTATGTAAGTATTGTATAATATATTGTAGGAAAATACATGTTGATTTTCCAAAAAAAAATGATTACATTGGAATCGATTCAATGTGATTTGGAATGACCTTTGGTCACAAATAAAACACAATATTGAATTGTTTGAGTTGTTTGATTTTTTGATTGCGTTCGGCGCACATGATTATTTTAGAGAAATTCGTGTTTGTGTGTGTTTCTTTATCATAAGAGTCAGGGGAAGGGTGTGAGAATATACATCACAGAGGAAATACAATGTATGTATATGACGTGACAATCTCATAGCGCCCTCCCTCAGAGGATATAGGAATACGCGTAAACAGAGTTGTCAGGGATGCGCCAGCTGCTGATCATCGACACATGCAAGGCAATGGCCTTAGCCTCTAAGATGGCGGTGCGATGATGTCAATGCATAAGGTCTATCAGTAAGAATTCCAAGCAAGAGGTGTATTCGGAACACTTCTAGCACAACCAAGGGTGTCTTGATTGTTTGAAATTTAGCAAGTAGTTCGGTTCGGGAAAAAAAGGAAGAAAGAGGAGGATAAAGTGTAGGCCTTTAATTACCGACTGTCATCTAATTGATTTGTACTCTATATTGTGTAATGTTACATATTTTTTTGTATAAAGCTGAATAGGCTACTCTGGGTAAAGATTTGAAATAAATAAAATAAATTAATTAAAGTTATCAAGACATAAAAAGGACCGGATGTGACAACACTACACATTCTGTAAAAAGTGTAAAAGGGATAAATTCTTATTTCTATCGTAATTGCACTTCAACCATGATTTTCTTACTTAATCCGGCAGTGAGCATATTTCAGATTTCGATAATCAGTGATTACATTACTAAACTTCGAAAATGATCCCTTGCCATTTTGACAAGCTGCGCTTAACCGTTGAGACCGGAACATTCTCTTCAATGCATCTCCATTGTCACACATCGGCCTAAGATTCCTTCCAGGTACTAACTGTACTGAAATAAATCCCATGTGTGTTCACATTGTGAACCACAATGTGAAATCATTATAACACTTAAATGTAAAAATGAATATTTGCACATAATCCATTATGTGAACACACCATGAACCGACAGTGATCCTACTGTGAACACACTGTGGACAAACTATGACCACAACCTAAAAACTTTGAGCACACCATAAACATACTGTGAACTTACCATAACACACCGTGAACATACTGTAAACACACAGTGAATGTACTGTGAACATGCCATAGACAAACTATGACCACACCATGACCACAGCCTAAAAACTTTGAGCACACCATGAACATACTGTAAAAACACCATTAACACACCGTGAACCGACTGTGTACATACTGTGAACACACAGTGAATGTACTGTGAACATACCATGGACAAACTATGACCACACCATGACCACAGCCTAAAAACTTTGAGCACACCATGAACATACTGTAAAAACACCATTAACACACCGTGAACCGACTGTGTACATACTGTGAACACACAGTGAATGTACTGTTAACATACTATGGACAAACTGTGACCACACCATGACCACAGCCAAAAAACTTTGAGCACACCATGAACATACCATGAACACACTGTGAACCGACTGTGTACATACTGTGAACACACAGTGAATGTACTGTGAACATACCATGGACAAACTTTGACCACACCATGACCACAGCCTAAAAACAATGTGAGCACACCATGAAAATACTGTAAACACACCGTGAACCGACTGTGATCCTACTGTGAACACACAGTGAATGTACTGCGAACATGCCATGGGCAAACTGTGACCACACCATGACCACAACCTAAAAAACTTTGAGCACACCATAAACATACTGTGAACACACCATTGACATACTATGAACATACCATGAGCATACTGTGAACCCACTGTGAACTGTTTAAGTTAAGCATTTGCACAGTGTGAATAAACTTTTCATATTGTTCACTATAATGACACATTGTCAACGCTCACACCACAGAGGTGCCTTCACGTGTCTTCACACTTTAGAAATCAAGCATTTTCACATCTTTATACGTCACATGCACTGAACACACTGTTAACATACTCTAACACTGTAAACACACCATGAACATACTCTTATCACACTCTGAATACCCCTTGAGCACACTATAAATACTGGGAAAACACCATGAACACACTGTAAACACAATTAGAACACACTGTGAAGGCACTCTGAATACAATGTAAACGCACCGTGAACACACCGTGAAGGCATTTTGAACACAAAGTCAACGCACCGTGAAGGCATTATGGAAAGACCGTGAACGCCGCCGTGAAAACACTGAAAATATTGTGAACGCACTACTTTGAGCAGCTTAGAACCTGCGGGTCGTTTCAAATCCATATAGTTTAACGGAGAAGTTCACCATGAAAAAAAGGTTTATTGTAAAAATAGCAGGAATAATGACAAACATTATTGCCAAAGGTTTGATTAAAGTCCATCAAAGAATAGAAAAGTTAATAGCATTTTCATTATTTGGTTTGTGACGTCCCATGCAAGCAGCTTTCCTATATATCATACGGTAACAAAATCAGAGAAATGTCATTGTCTAAATGACAATTTTAATAAATTTCTTTATGGATTTTCCTGAAACCTTAACCAATATTTTTCCAATTTATTTATTTTTATTTTTTTTTTGCTATTTTTACAACAAACTTCTTTAATCCTTTAATAACAGAATAAAATCAGACAAACACCACACTGATATTTTCATCAAAATTTGATCAGAAATAACGACAAAGACAGGTCACTTTAAAATTTCTCACTATTTTAGTGAAACGGTCACATGAATTCGCAATTTAAGCGAGATGTCTATGGCACGCCATTGCACAATTTATTATTCATGTTTTAAGTTCAGAAAAATATATGCAACAAATATGAAATATATGTATTCAAGGAAAAAAATCAAGATATCAAAACCTAAAATATAAAATATAAAGGCATGATGATGCAAGACGCAAAATATATGCAAGGCACGAAATATTTGCCAGGTTTTGTTTAGTTGATTAGTGTTCTAGATTTCTACACAGCAAAAACTGTGGTGTTAACCGGTGTACACAGATGACCACACCACTTATTTTACACCAGTGTTAAATTGGTGGTGTTAGTTTTACACCTATAAGTGTCATTACAACACATTTTGTTGTTACATTTACACTATTTGGTGTTATGTTTAATCTCTAGGGTGTAATTTTAACAGGATGTGGTCCTCTATTAACACCAATTGGTGTCAGTTTTTTACACCGCAGTTTTTACAATGTAGCTTTTAAACAAAACCAAAACCCAAGATGAGAGACACTCTTATTGGAAAGAATAGAATAAGAGGAACAATTTCATCAAAATCGGTTGTGAAATAAGCAAGTTATGAACGTTTAAAAGTCTTGTAGTTCTTTCACTGGGGATCCTCAAATTGGCAAACGTGATTCAAAATGGCTGATTTTTTTACAATTCTCCATTTGTTTTGTACACATTTTTCTGATTTCCCCTATTATTTTAGAATTGCATATTGCCTCATTCTGAGCATAACATATAAATAAACAAACTTCTTTACCATGTTTACTAAATTTTAAATTTGGTGTTCCCCAGGCAGCTTATTGGGCCCACTTTTATTCATAATATTCATCAATGACCTCCAGAACTCTTCCGTATATCAATATGGAAATAACGAAATGAAATAAAAAAAAGATGCGACTAATCCGATATATTAAACACCATTGAAAGACAGCTACGTCAACATCTAAAGTGAATGTTTATTCAAAACGGCTTTTTAAAGATATGATGTATGATTTAATTATATATTCAGTTTTCTTGAAACTTCAGTGTGCTTCTCTCTGTCTGCAAATCAAATTGCTCAAATTTTCTGTAAAAAAAAGAAGATGATAAATTGATGGATTTCCATAGAGTTGAGTTTGATCGGATCAATCATAACTCTTGTAAGACCGGGACCTGGTCCCCAATTAAAAGAACATTTCTGATTGGTTCATAGCCAGTCTGCAGAGCGAAATGCGCCATGCAACGATGATCTTGATAGGCATAGCGATTAATCCCTTACCTTTGCGTTACCATGGTTACGGAACCCTGATTTGTTTGAACCACTCTAAGGTTTAATGCGCAGAGCATACAGCTTCTCATAAGCTGGTAATGAATTTTCAATAATCTCTTCCAAATGGGGAGGGATTTCGACGTCGTCCCCCGTGAGGTCGGGCGCTTTGCCGAACCCTACCCCTTTCAGCGCATTGGACAAAAGCAAGCTTTGACTGATCTGCGCATGCGCCATGGCACCTGCGTCTGCACAGTGCCAGTTAAGCTGGCTCGCATCAACACTCTCCCATTCCAGCATCTTGGGCGTGTACGCGATGCCCATGGAGTCGCAGTATTTCGACAGCAGCTTTTCCGGCTGGCTGACCAGGTCGTCGGCATCGATGATGGGAGGTGCCGGTTGATCAAGCGCGGATTCGACGTAGCGGTAGAAACGCTCCAGATCGTCATAAATATTTACATAAGGGTGTTCAACAAGATTCTGATCCAGTGAGACCGATTTCATAAGTCTGGTCATCGATCGGAAGGCCTTTTTCGGATGTCGGATGAGAAAGGAGTGCTTGAAGTTTCGTTCTACGACACTGAAATCATCCCTAATCCCTTCTACCATACACTTGGCGAATATGACTTTGGCTCCGGGGTATTCGTTGTTGAGAAGGCCGCTGATGTAGCTGTAGGTGTATTTAGCATCAAACATGCTTTCTGTTGAAAGAACATTTTAAAACTAAATTAGAACTAATTGATCGAATCACTCCAGGATATTGCTAAAACAAGAATGAACTTTTTGGTCCAATCTTAGTTGGATGAATATCATTTTGGACTACAAGCCTAAATATATTTTCACCATATATTTCATTCAACCCAGGATTTCCAACTGGTTTCAATTGGTTTTAACTGGAGTATACCAATTTCTAATTGACACCATATGGAACCAACTGGAAATAACTTTTTAACTGGAACCAGTTGGGTAACTGGAAATCCTAACTTGAACCAGTTGAGTAACTGGAAATGTCTTCTAACTGGAAACGACTTCTAACTGGAACCAGTTGGGTAACTGGAAATCCTTACTGGAACCATGATAACTGGACACTTCTTCCAACTGGAAATGACTTCTAACTGGAACCAGTTGGGTAACTGGAAATCCTAACTGGATGATCCAGTTAATTTGCATATTATCTGCCAGTGTGTACAGATTATGTGATTCATCATCATTTACAATGTATCTATTCATTTCTTTTCATTCTCAAGTGCCACACTTTTTAAAGATAAATGTTTCGAATTCTTCGCAGTGAAATTCATGTCCATGAATATCATAGATTATAATTAAAACAGATTAAAAGATAATTATTACACCACTAACTTACCAAATTACATCAAATACATACGCTCTGAAAAATGAAGTGCTAATTCAGCTCTTAAAGACCCAGAAGGAAAAACCAGTTAGACCAGTAATTTTTTTTCTGGTTTCCAGTATAATTATACTGGTTTCCAGTATATTTTTACTGGGCCAGTTGATTTTTAACTGGACCAGTAAAAATCAACTGGAGACCAGTTCCAACAATTGCATTCCAGTTGAAGCAATTAGTAATACCAGTTAAATTGTTTTTCATTAAACTGGTGTTACTGGTCCAATAAATGGTTTCCAGTAGATTTTTACTGGTTTCCAGTATATGTTTACTGGACCAGTTGATTTTTAACTGGACCAGTAAAAATGAACTGGAGACCAATTCAAACAATTGCATTCTGGTTACTGGTCCAATAAATAATGACTTTCAAGTCAGATCATTTAACAAATTATGAAAAATGAATCTTACAATTCAGAGAAAGTTATTATCGTTATCATTGTTATCATCATTGCTCTTATGATTATCACAATTATTATTATGATCATTCTTGTAATCATTCTTATTACTGTTATTATTGTTGATATTGTAATTATTATTAATATTATCATAATTATCAATTATTGATATTATAATTAAAATAATTATTTCCTCTAATTATGATTAAGATCAAAGCAAGATGTATTCCTCTGATATATAGTCAACTGGTCTAAAGTAATTCAATGTTTGAAATTAAACGGTCAAGACCAGTAATACCAGTTATGCTGATGATGCTGATCACGTGGTTTACCTCATTTGCATATTTCCTATTTTTTAAAGAAAAATCAGGATTTATAATGGAATATCTTTGCAATAGCACTCATTGTTGTTTGAAAACCTTCAAAATAATTGTGTGAACTAATTCACAATGAAAATGTGTAATTTTATACATCACATTCAAAATAACAGCAGAAAGATTAATTTACTAACCATCTTTTCCATCACATTTCACTGGCCATGGTATATAACAAACCAAATGCATGTAATAAACTGATCCAGTAAGACCAGTACGAGGACCAGTTAGACCAGTATGAAGACCAGTGAGACCAGTAACAACCACCAGAAACAAGACCAGTATAAAATTCCAGTACTTCAAGACCAGTTTAATTTTTAACTGGACCAGTAAAATTTTAACTGGACCAGTATGACCAGTTAGACCAGTAAACCGATGTTACAATTTCCAGAGTTACCAGTTAAAATTATACTGGTCTAACTGGTCCAGTGGAACTGGTTTTTCCTTCTGGGGAGCGTGTATAGTGACTGCACTTCCGAGTGCTGATTTTTCTCGTTCAAATTTGAACTAGACAAATCAGCACTCCGAAATGCAGTCACTATACACGCTCTTTAAGAGCTGAATTAGCACTTCATTTTTTAGAGTGTATATTCGAAGCTCCTCAATGTAAATGTATTTATATATATATATATATATGAGAGTCTATATTTTATCAATGCCCTAATAATTACATTGGTATTAATAGACATATAACAATGCTTCTATGTTGGCATGAGCAATAGTTAGTAAAAATGCAAATTAATTTGTAACTAATTAAGTTCATTCCAACTGGAAGTCCCAACTGGAACCAGTTGCCTCAAATTGGTTTCAATTGAAACCAATTGAAACCCGTTGCCTCCAATTGGATTCAACTGGTTTTAATAGGAAAATTGGAACAACTGGAACCAACCAAGATGCAGTTGCCTAATTGGTTTCAACTGGAACCAATTATTGAAGCCAAATGGCAACTGGTTCCAGTTGCCCATTTGTTTTCTAACTGGAACCAGTTGTTCCAATTTCCGTATTGAAACCAGTTGGCCAACTGGTTTCAATTGGTCTTGCTCTTATTGGTTTCAACTGGATTTTGGTCCTGGGAAATTCTGACTTATCGAAACCGATTATCCTACAATATGTGAAGAATGACCTTGAAGTATTTTAGGTCCATTGCTAAAATCGTTTTGATTAATAATTCCATAATAAAACGTGTTATTATTACATGAAATACTATTAATAAAATACACAGGCTTATATGAACTCTTCCCAAGTCCCGTGCCATATAAGGAGGATTATTGTATTGTTAGTGGGGGGGGGGGAGGGTGCTAAGCATTGTCAGAGCATCCCTATAAGTAAATAATCTTCCATGACAGGACTAATTTGCCAAATGGTAAAATAAGATAGTAAAAAATAATATAATGTATTCAGTGGTACATAATGTATTCCATGCGAGAACACAAATTGGGCCTATGACGGGGCGGTCAACTACGCAACTGTACCATGTTGCACAGTGCGCTTGCATTCTGTACGCGGGCAACCGGAATTCAGTGTGTTTACGTATATGGTCATGGTGCTTCCTTAACTTAAAGGTCAAGTCCACCCTAGAAAAATGTTGATTTAAATAAATAGAGAAAAATCAAACTAGCATAAAGCTGAAAATTTCATCAATATCGGATGTCAAATAAGACAGTTGTGACATTTTAAAGTTTAGGCCTAGCTTATTTAAAAAAAAACAGTGATATGCACAACATGTAAATGAGCCAGTCGATGTATACAACTCCCAAAAATGTTCTGCTGTCTAATTTATCAAAATCAGATTACATGATATTCAGCGAATTGCACTATTGCATCCAAAATGCACTATCCTGCACTTTGACGTCATACCAAATGTACTATTCTGCACTCTGACGTCAGAGTGCAGGATAGTGCGAGGTCTGGAATTATCTAGAATTTAGATCAAAATATAGCATTCGGGCAACTCAATAAACATGACGGAGGGGGGGGGGGGGGGGGGAGGGGGTTATATAAAACAAACAATGCATGCATTGACGATATAAATAATGAACTCTGTGCTCGACTCGCCAAATGGACGTACCGCACTCGGTCCTGCGGACCTCGATGCGGTGAATTCTCGCACATCGTTCATTATTTGGCCCTGCATGCTAGCGCTTACGTGCATTATTTTGTATAATGTCCCTCACTATTTCTTTTGCTTGTTATTATATGAATTATACAATATTTCATTGTTTACAGATTTGACAATAAGGACCTATTTGACTGAACTATATAATGCTAACACATGTTCAGGGACGAATCATTCGTTGTTTCACTTGACAATGAGGAGAAAATGAGAATATTCCATATTTCACATCATAAAATATAAAAGAAATGGTGAGTGGATGACGTCACCAATCTCCTCATTTGCATATTGGCCAGGATGTGCACATAACTGTTTTTTGAAATAAAGCGAAACTTTAAAATGTCATATCAGATTTTGATAAAGTTTCAATATTATGCTTGTTGGATTCTTCTCTTTATATTCAAATTAATTTCATCTTGGGATGGACTTGTACTGTAAGTTCGAAGACGAAATCACCAAGAGGATTATTACTTTTTTCTTCAAAATAACAATTTCTTGATCCAATGTGCTAAAATAAACGGCGAATATATTCTTATGTAGTAATTAGCGGTAGTGAATTCAATATCATTCCAATTGATAACCCAAAGCGGTAGTCTGGGAGCCTTCCTCGGTAGTAATGCACTGAATGATTGACAAAAAAAAATCGAATCCTCGACGCAGTAAGCTACGGAACACAGATAACATTGATAATGTATTGCCTAATGCCCTTCGATCGTGACAATGAAGTCTTTGTCGAGGGTTGGGGAGCCGGAGCTGCACTTTTCTCCTGGACTCTGGATCATGGACAAACGAGATATATTTGCAGCTTCATCGAAGAAATTAGCTCTGCAACCAGCCCACGTACCTTCATCAGGTGTTTTGAGGAATCTTCTAGCATTCTGCTTTGGACCAAAATTGTAACAGGTCAGATACGGCTCCCAGAACATTTCCGTGTCACCCCTGGCCGACATCGACCTCGCTAGCGCGGTCGACACCGACCTCGGTGTGCTCCATACCATAATGCGAGCGGGTCCAGATGGTTTAGTGAACGATGTCGACATGGTGAGTTATGTCGTTCAAAATGCTATCACACTTCCAATGTACTTGTACTTGCTTTTTTACCTGCGAGAAGAACGATCCGATATCATGGTTATATTTACACTGTGCATCGACATCACCCCTCTTAAATTTCTCTCTCTCCCCTCCTCCTCGGTAGGCCTAATATGTTCTCTCCTCTTTTATTTCTTACACCCTCTCTTTTTCTACCTTTCTCTTTCTATCACACACACACACACACACACACACGCATATAAACCCCACACAACCCCTATCTCTCTTCCTGTCTCTCTCCCACCTGCATGTTCTGTCTGTATTACCCCTCCCCTTTCTCTCTCTCTCTCTCTGCATGTCACCCCCCCTAGCACACAGTTAAACAAGATCGACCCATTGTGCATGAAAAAAAGTTCATTACTCGACATTGTGTGATGTGTATCTGATATCATTCACAAGAATGCCCTTTGGAATGATCTTCTGTTATCACGCCACTTGAAAAATGTCACTATTTATACAGTCTATTATGAGCCAAAAATGTGAATGGAGAGAGCTTGTTGTATGAGGTAAGATTTCTAAAAAGTCACGAAAAATAAAAGCAAATATTTGTGTATTAAAAAGTTTAAATCTGTGATAGATTTTGATATAATATTCGGAAACGGTATGTTTCACTCTTTTTATACAGCTTTCTTTCCTTTCCCTTCTTTGTGGAGCGTTGTGGCCCAGTGGATTAGTCTCCGCACTTTGTAACAGAGGGTCGTGGGTTCGAATCCCAGCCATGGCGTAATTTCCTTCAGCCAGAAACTGATCCACAATGTGCTGCTCTCAACCCAGGTGAGGTAAATGGGTACCGGTAGGAAGTAATTCCTAAGAAGCTGCGTGCGCTCTGAACGCCTAGCTTAGCCGGGTAATATAGGAGCACCTTGAGCACCTAACAAGGTGGATATGTGCACAATATCCTATATTATTATTATCATTTTGTGCTGGGGGGGGGGGTCGTAGGATTTTCTTCGGGGAAGAAGGGAATGCCCCAAGCACCCACAACCCTTCATACGTCGGGTATTTATAAACGACAAAGTGAACACACTGGGCGTTGTGGCGTGCGCCTGTAATCCAAGCTGTGGGGGAAGTTACAAATTTGTGCAGAGGTTCGAGGTTCGAACCCTGGTCACGTCTTTCGGATGGTGACGTTAAAGGTCGCTCCCAGACGTAAGTAATCATATCTGATTGATAGACGTCTCACAAAACTTAAATACACACACACACACACACACACAGCAAAACTGTGGTGTTAACCGGTGTACATAGAGGACCACGACAGTTATTTTACACCGGTGTTAAATTGGAGGTGTTAGTTTTACACCTATAGGTGTTATTACAACACCTATAGTTGTTACATTTACACTGTTTGGTGTTATGTTTAATCTCAAGGGTGTTATTTTAACACCTCAGGGTGTGGTCCTGTATTAACACCAATTGGTGTCAGTTTTAACACCACAGTTTTTACAGTGCGCATATGGCCATGAAAAATCACAATGACAATACAGCAGGGACAGTAGAGCGAAGAAGAATAAGAGAGAGGGAGAGAGAGAGGGGGGGGGGGGCAGCGAAACGGCACCATGTTACCAAAACAAAGGGGGAAAATTAGCACAATATGCTACTTTAAATGACAGAACGTATTCGTATTCAAATTTCATGAAGCTTACAACGTGTGATCAAGGGGCGATGGAACGTATCTCTTTCTGCGGGGGGGGGGGGGGGGGCAACCTACCTAAAAGAAATCATATGTCTAAAAGGGAATTGGAGGCAGCTCAGATATTTTTACAATCAGATTACATCCCTGCCCGAAGTAGCTGCGTGTTTCATGGCCTTTATAAGCAAAACGCTTTAAAAATATAACTGGCCGTGATGATCCGTTTGTGCTGCGCGCGTGCAATGTTGCAACCAAGCTACAGGGCCTTGCCTGATATATCTCCTCATTTAAATTATAATTAACGTCATATTCTTATCAATATTAGCTAAAAAGATATATAATTAAATATATGCAAATGTGTTTGTCCATATTTGTATTCTGGCTTATATGGCCGTTAGAAGAGATGGATGGAACGACTGGAAGTGACGCCGGAATGCGACTTCGCCTATTCGCGTCACTGACGGGACCATAGTTGCACCAAACCTCAATTGCCGTATATTATTTTGTTAATATCCGTCATCGGTAGTATTATTACCAAATATAATATATATGAGATAATACTGAATTCATAACAAAACGGAATCCTGGTTTTGAGTAGCTTGCAACGTCATGATCTCGGAATTCATGGCAATTTTGTGACATTGGTTAATGGGGCTTTCATTGTTACGATACTGCAACAAATAGCATTATGCACCAGCTAGAAGCCTGAGATCATCACACCAGCAACTTCTTAAGACTCCCAATACACGTGTAGCATATGGTGCACGAGCTTTCTCTGCCTCAGCACCTCTCTGGAATAATTTGCCGTTAAATTTAAGAATTATACAATCACTGGAGACCTTTAAATCCAAACTGAAATCTTATCTTTTCTAACAGTACTAGTTATTGGCACTTTGACACTCATCCAAACTTTCTCATTCTTTCTTTTCTTGTGCGCCTCGGAATAGAATATTTATAGATAGATGGCGCTATATAAATGCATATTATTATCATTATTAGCAATGAAAATTGATTTCCTTTTTTTAATTACAGGAAATGAATCAATCATAAACTAATATATATATATATATATATATATATATATATATATATATATATATATATATATATATATATATATATATATATATATGAATATCTTTACAAGGGAAATAATTAAATAAGTGAATGTAATTGCTCTTACAATATCAACATCACTTACATATTTATAATTTTATTATGACTAATATATTGCATTATACTTCCCAAAGCCTGATATATTTGTATAATAATATGAGTTAGAAATAAAAAGGGAAAGACCATTTTTTCTCTGCGAAATGACATCGACCCGCTTGACCAAAAAGTTAAATTTCTTGGTCTATAGCATAATTTCAATACACCCTGAATTGTATGGTGGCTAAAAATACACAAATTAAGCTGTAAAAATCATGAAATTTGTTGTTGTTGTTTTCTTTGTTTTCTTTTTTTTACACACACCTGCAGAAGATACGCTGTTCTGCTTTTGACTGCATCGGTACTGGTCGAAACATCTGCTGACGTCACTTTACAAAACAGAAAGAGGTGGAGCCAAGTGAACATCAGCAGGAGTCTACGCGAAGCGGAGATCATTCAGGAAGCTCGCACGGGTCATTAACATCGGGAAGGCTACAAATATTCATTCGAGCCAACCCATTCTCATTTTTTCGTATGACTGATAAAGTGTATGAATATGATTATCCATCAAACACTGATCCTATTTCTGGTAATTACTGAACTTCGTTTTTCTGAATTGCGAAGAAATATCACCATCTTTGGAACTATAGTTTGACTGGCGGAAGGATTAGGGCCATTTTACTGTTTCAGGTGATGAATAATACGATCCCTCAGTGACCCGTTGCACAAAAATTTGGTCTTAAAACACGGGAAAAAACAAAAACTCTGCAAACAAAATTATGCTATTGAAATTCACACATTAAAAAAAATGTGTCCAAAAATTGCCAGAGTTTTTTTTATGGCAAAAGTTTTATGCGACGGGTCCCAGGAGCTCCCTTTACAAATGCCGATTTATTTTTAAAATGAGCCGGTCGAGGGACCCTTTTATGGTCAGATATGGAATGTCAGATATATATCCTATCCACTGGTAATAAACTTTAAACCCTCGAATTTCATCCTTATTTTCAACGATTTTTTTTTAAGTACCATTTTAACACACGAGTATATGGGAAATGTTTTAGGTCTGTGATACCTCAATGGTGCCCTCCGGAGCAAGTTTTTGTGCTACAGCGCCCCCTTTTGTTGACTGTTAACGTTCGCCGGGCTAAAATGGGAATGTAAAAGGGATAGGGCAGTTTACAAGGACAGAATATTACTATTATCAAAGGGATATTGATTGCAAGTTATTTCATCAATATTTCAAAATTAATATTCTACGTGTCTATATAAGTTCTATCTTATGTACGCTGCTAGTATGTATTTATCATACTGCTTTGCCTAAATCATATTTATAAAGCTGCTTAAAATCTTATACAATGATGTTTACGCTATAAACTTTTGATGTAGTTATTTGAAAGTTTAAGCAAGCATGTTTATTTTCATTTAGTGTAAATAATAAGAAATGTTGTTTTAGATTTTAAACACTTGTTCAAACTGTCAAATAATTATGATGTTTATACATTAAACGGCATTGTACAAAAACATAAGCAGCGTTCTCACTGGTTGCGTAATAACTTACCTATACATTTGCAAACGTCAATTCAAAATATTTAACTCATTTAAACACTCTCAGATTTTGCTACATAAGATGTACAAATGTTGAAGTTTCGAATAGCACCTGAAGAAGCTTACGCTGGCTACGATACCCTTTCCTGGTCAGATATGGAGTGTCAGATATATATCCTATCCAATGGTAGTAGATATTCGACCCTCTAATTTCACATTTATTTTGTTAGGATGGTTTTTTTTAAGTGCCATTTTAACACACATGTCTAAAGGGAATGTTTTACGCGCGTGACCCCTATATGTAATACAGGGGAATTTATCTATTTATTTATTAGAACATATTTATTCAGGTACAAATGATCAGCATAAAACTGCTTTTCATCAATGACCTAATGGAGACATAAAGAACAACATAAATCATCGTATCATACATGAAAATCAAGTCAAACATAACAATGCTTGGTAACATAAATAAACAAATATTTTACTTAAATGATAATATGAATCAAATTGAAATGTTTAAAGGGGAATGAAACCTTTGGAACAGAAAGGCTTGTGTCAAAACAGAAAAAAAATCAAAAAATAAGAACAAAGAAAGTTTGAGAAAAATCGAATAAGAAATCCATGGGCACTTGAACATTGAAATCACTAATTCCATAAAGATCCTCCCATTGGCAATGCGACAAGGTTGTGTGATGTCACCTGTGAACAACTTCCCCTTTGATGGACTATAAAATACCTCTAAAATGTCTCTTTTTGTTTGTTTCTTATGGTGATACAAACTCTTTATTCATGATGTATTCTTTGAAAATCTTTATCTTACTGATAGATGTGATAACAAGAGGCATGCAGTTGGGTAACCCGACACATGCTCCGGCGACGATTGCTCCGGTAACAAATGCTCCCCAAAATGCGACATTTGCTCCGCGACATTTGCTCCTCGACATTTGCTCCGTCGACATTTGCTCCGCCGACAGTTGCTCCACCGACAATTGCTCCGCCGACAGTTACTCCGCCGACAGTTGCTCCACAGACAATTGCTCCACATTTAGCGACAAATGCTCCGGCGATAAATGCTACCCGAACGACACATGCTCCGGCGACAATTGCTCCGCCAATATTTGCTCCGCATGAAGGGACAGTTGCTCCGCCGACATTTGCTCCGCATGTAGGGACAAATGCTCCTCTGATAATAGCTCTGCCGAAAATGCTATCCACTGAAAAATTATTTTTTTTTTGTAAAACTAACAACGCTTCTTTTCCAAAGCTGTATGGTTTTTATCATTATTCTATACTTTTTTAACATTCCTAATTGAATTGCTCAGCGAAAAGAAATAGTTTGGCTGAACTTAAATTTCCCATCAGCGCTTTTATCTGGATTATTTCTCCCTTTCTTTCCTTGAAAACCAATTTCTCCCCCGTCCCTCTCTCCTCCTGTACTAAAATTTTTTTCTCTCTCTACATTCATGACTTCTGTTCCTTATTTCTTTTACAACCTCTCCCATCTTCTCCTATCTCTTAAGCTAATATGCCTAAGTAGGGCACGAAATCATGGCCTGAAAACCGGACATTTCAAGAACTTTGGTAATTATGAATAAGATGAATGAGTGAATACATTTTAACAATTAATGCAAGCGCAAATCGCGAGCCGAAACTTTTGATAGACTATCACAAAATGTGGATTTTAAGAAGCTTGTTGTATAATCAATATTGAGACATACATTACTTGCCAATAAAAATGCGAGCGTGCAGCGCTAGCTGATACGTTTTGACTATCAGACCTGCAAAGGGATACTTTGAAAACTGTATGGAATACACAAAATCAATAAAGGTAACTGATAAGTTAACATTTGCAAGCGTGCAGCACGAGCAGAAAATATTAATGTTCAGATCGTAAAACTAACATTTTTAAAAATCACTTTAAAACAATCAATTTGTAAATCAAATAAAATAATGAAAGTTCGATATCCGCGGCGAAATATCTTTTACATATTGACTTCCAAACGTGATATTTAAGCTCCATATTGAACAAGATAATTATGAAAATCAAACAGGCAATGCGAGCACGAAGTGCGAGCGAAAATTTTATATAGTGAAATATGAAAGATTCTTTTTATTTTCCAAGTCTTTCACTTGTCTTCCTCTTCTTTTTTCTCTCTTTTCCCTGTTTTTCTTCTTTTCCCCCCTTATTCTCTGTTTTTTTGCTCCGCCAATAGGGGGGACCCGGGCCCCTCGCCCCTGGATCCGCCTATGATATAAAGTGGCACAACAACTTGAATGGAAAAACAAAACAATACAAAAAAGTATGTAACGCAAAAGGATGTAACAAATATTTTCGTCAGAGCAAGTGTCTTGTCTTCTTTTAGGCCTAGTAACTGTCGGTAGAGCAATCGTGAGCAGAGCAATTGTTATTCGAGGAGCATTTGTCGCAGGTATTTTTTTTAGGTCTTATATTTATTTTTTTAAAGCAACATGCCGAGAAACTGTCGATGGAGCAATTGTGGACGGAGCAATTATTGGCGGAGCATTTGTCCCTACATGCGGAGCAAATGTCGGTGGAGCAACTGTCCCTACATGCGGAGCAAATATTGGCGGAGCAATTGTCGCCGGAGCATGTGTCGTTCAGGTAGCATTTGTCGCCGGAGCATTTGTCGCTAAATGTGGAGCAATTGTCGGTGGAGCAATTGTCGGCGGAGTAACTGTCGGCGGATCAACTGTCGGCGGAGCAACTCTCGGCGGAGCAAATGTCGGCGGAGCAACAGTCGGCGGAGCAAATTTCGACGGAGCAACAGTCGGCGGAGCAAATATCGGCGGAGCAAATGTCGGCGGAGCAAATGTCGGCGAAGCAAATGTCGAGGAGCAAATGTCGCGGAGCAAATGTTGCATTTTGGGGAGCATTTGTCACCGGAGCAATCGTCGCCGGAGCATGTGTCATGGATTCGGACCAATATTTGCAGTTGAAGTGAAATATATAGTAAAGTAATGGGAAGAGTTGTTCACAAGTTATGGACCCCTACGAAAAACAGCATGTGCTGATAGGGTGTTCCATCCCACAATTGGTAAATAAATAAAAACAAGTGACATCACACATCCCCGCCGCATTGCCAATGTGAGGATCTCCATAGCATTAGTGATCGCAACACTCAAACGCTCACAACTCTCTCACTATTTGTCCAATTCCTCTCAAACCCTCGTTGATCTTTTTTTTTTACTTTTCAGTTTTCACACACGCTATCCTTTCCCAAAGGTTTCATTCTCCTTTAAGTTAGCAAAAGGAAACAATTACTAATTGTAAAACTACTAATTGTATAATTTATTCACTGATAAAAAAACACTGAAATGATAGCAATGAAATAATTATGGCATAGAAAATCGAGTGAAACAGCGACAATTAGTTATAAATGTATGTCTAAAACTATAAAATATCAAAGGACTAAGATCATTATAATTAATAGCAACGTGACATCAATGTTAAAGAAGAATAAGGGAATTGTATATTATAATAAATGAGATATGGGTAAGGGCTATTATAGACAAAATCATTGGATTACAAATACTATCCGGAAAGAACTGAATGATATAGGAATATCGGTAGTATAACATGAAAGGTAAGGAGAGTTGAAGAATAGAGATGCATGTAGTAATTTTGTATGACAGCCATTGTGTGGTGAAAATTGACATAGTATCATAGAAAATACATTTTTTTAAAGGATAATTTGAAAGAATTTACTGAATCTGGCAAATTGTTCCAGACCCTTGCGGCGGAGAACATAAAAGATTTGTTGAAGCATTCAATATTAGGTTTAGGAGGGAGAACATTTAGTGTATTATATTTAAGTGTTCTAACATCATGTCTTTCACAAACCATTTCAATATTATTACATAAACGAGATGGGGCCATTCCATGAATACATTTATACATTAGCATGATTAAGTTTGCTTAGAAAATAGTCCCTTCTTTGTTCAATAGATGTCCATCTAACATCCTTAACATTCTGTCCCCCACTATAATTCATAAAATCGAAATTACCAGTAACGTATCGGGCAGCTCGTTTCTGAAGTCTGTAAAGTTTTGAGAGAGCATTAAAATCAATTTTTTCCCCAGACCGACATTACATAGTCAAAACAGGGATGTATATTGCATTTATATAAAATATTCAATGGGTTCTTATTTAGGATATGTCGTAATTTAACAAGTGAAAAAAATCTTATAAGTTAAAGTTTTAGATAACATAGCAATATGTGAATTCCATTTCAGATTTTCGTCTATTTCGACCTCAAGATATCTTATAGTTTTGACTTGTTCTACTGGCTTATCATCAACATGATCAATGAATAAGTGAAGTTAATCGGTGGATCTATTTTTAAGCATCATGACTTTTTTTCTTATCAACATTAATTGTAAGATGATTGGTGTCATACCACTTGTTGATTTTATCTAAGTTATTTTCCATATCAATATTTATTGTTGTTATATTTGGACTAATAACATCATCCGCAAATATGTTACATGTGCCACTTACACTTTCAGATATATCATTAATCATTATCAGAAACAAAATAGGGCCCAGAACACTTCCTTGAGGGATCCCAACGGTTAAGTTTTGGTAGGATGATAATAGACCGTGGCAATTCACTATAATGGATGGAATACCTGTCCAAACCCCTCAGTAGCAAACAATTTCTCACTGATATCAATATGTTTAGTCATCAAGTAGTGCAAAAAGTGGATTTAATGGCTAGCAAGGCTATATCAGGTAAAGTTAGTAGGTCTGTGTATGCAAGCCTATGAATGTATGTAGACTGGTCAATGTATAGCTAGGCCTATTTATGTTCTGATTCATCATTGGTTTGTGTTAGTGTACATCACCTACTTAATGTTAGAATGACCTTTCCAAATTGCTCATGTTGAAATTGTTCTTTGGAAGGGGGTAGAGAGGTTATAGAACTTTACTGAAGAGGAGAGTGGTACCTTCAAGAATGTTGATTCAGAAAAAGGCACAGCTAGAGTAAGGTTAAGGTATCTAATAGTAATAGTGGGGTGGCTGTGGGCTCCTATCTTATTCTAGCCCCCCCCCCCTCCTCTTTATAAGCCATGCCATCTGTAAGACTCTTTTTCTTTCTCTCTCTCTATTTATTTATGGATATCTTCCTTCTTACATCTGATACTGATAGGCCATAGCCCTATGAAAAATTTGATAAAAAGGTCATATACACACTTTCTCATTTTTTGGAATTAAAAAAAAATTTCATTTAATCCCATCTCGTAATTATGTTGGGGCAGTTCTGATATCCAGATATGTACACAACATACACATTTATATTACAAGGAGAATAGGGCCCAATATTATCATTGCATTCACTTTTGGGCTATATGCAGGTAAGACATGCGTACATCCATATAGTGAATAGAACATGTATGAGTAACACATTAAAATGGGTCATATTGCATAGGAAATAGGCATTTTCAATGCATTTCTTTGTGCTAGTGTGAGTCTACAGATATAAAAATATAGCAAGGTAGCCATTTTTAGAAAAAACAATCATTAGTCATATATAAGTTCCATGAGCCTAATTACAACAGGAATGCTAAACATATTCATTCGACCCAACCCCATTCATTTTTTTTCCAATTTGATATTGCTGATTGACAATAGTGCCATGAATATGATTGAAAATCTAACACTAATTCTAGAAATGGTAACTACTGAACTTCCTCTCCCCGAACTGGGAAGATATATCAACGACTTTGGAACTATTTTTTAACTGGCGGAAGAATTGGGGTTATTATACTGTATACTGTTTCAGTTGATAAATTTGATCCCATCATAGTTAACTTCATAAATGGCGATTTACTTTTTAAATGAGCCGGCTAAGATACCCTTTCCTGGTCAGATATGGAATGTCAGATATATATCCTCTCCAATGGTAGTAAACATTCTACCCTCTAATTTCACGTTTATTTCTTAGGATTTTTGTAAAAGTGCAATTTTAACACACAAGTCTATGCGAGGAATGTTTTACGCGCGTGGACCTAACCGGCTGCAAGGAAACGCCCTTTCAACATGTTCAATGGTGTTTTGATAGAGATCTTCCTCCCGGCTATGCGGTTGAATAGAATAAAAGTAAGGGAAAAAAGCCCAAGCGAATTATATTGGACAGTCACACCATCAAACCAAAAAATCAACGTCGATATATGGTATGTGTTGGTATAGTAACGTAATAGCTTTTGTCGGTCTGGTTAAGCTGAAGCGGTGTGGCCGTGCTATAATTAACAATGGGATGCACCAGCTCGGTGACATCTATTCGAGATCGTTGACGCGTGGAAAGAATAGACAACCCCACTTTAAATTTGGCGCACGCATGGAGATATCTCCATTTTACACGTACAAAGTGATCGAGTGTGTAAAGAAAGACACATCATCAAACCAATATTGCGCACATAACGCTAATAAACTTTTGCACACAGACTTTGGCTCATTGATATTTCGTCCATTGAAAGAAGACTTTGGGCTAACCAGCAATGGCGTCCCAAACTTATTTTAGTGTCGTGGGCATAGCGTTCCTCGTTCTACTATTCGTCCAATCCATTTCGCTATCGTCGTCAGCCGGAGATGGTGACCATGATCATGATCACGATTCGGAGGAGGAATACTTTGCTGGGGTCGGAAACTTTCTCTTAGATCAGGAACTGTCAGCACAGAGATATTCGGGGGATTTTGAGGAAAATCATGACCAAAACATCACTTCGACACAAGTCGAAATTTTAGTTTCGACGCTCTTTTCAAGGGTTGGATGTGAAAGTCTCGCCGATAACTGCTCAAAGGTGAGATAAACAGCGTTTTGTATTTGTTGATGGGTCAATCAAATTTATCATATACAATTTTATTAAGTATAGCATGTACTCCAACGCGCGCTTGTCGAATTTAAGCTAAAGAATCGCAACAGTTCATCAACAATCTTACTGCCGAGTTTTTGTGTGAATCATCACACCATCGAAGGCGGAAGTAGCGTAACTGATCAATGAAATCGTTTATATGTATATATATATATATATATATATATATAAACAAAGTGGAATGTTTATATGACCATTTTTGTTGTTGTTTATGTCTTCATCAGGTCAGTGATGAAAAATAGTTTTATGCTGATCTTTTGTACCTGAATAAATATGTTCTAATAAATAGATTACTTTTTGAATTATATATATATATATAAATATATATATATATATATATATATATATATATATACATATATATATATATATGTACATATGTGTTAATATATATTTATTATATATATAACGTACAATTCCCTTATTCCTCTTTAACATTGATATCACTTTGCTATTGTTTGTAATGATCTTAACCCTTTGGGGTATTTTATAGTTTTAGACATACATTTATTATTTATTGTCATTGTTTCACTCAATTTTCTATAATGCCATAATTATTTCATTGCTATCATTTCAGTGTTTTTTATCAGTGAATAAATTATACAATTAGTAGTTTTATAATTAGTAACTGTTCCCTTTTGATAACTTAAATATTTCAGTTTGATTCATATCATTTAAGTAAAAATATTTGTCTATTTATATTACCAAGCATTGTTATCTTTGACTCAGATTTTGACTTTATTTTCATGTATGATATGATAATTTTTGTTCTTGTTTATGTCTTCAACGGGTCAGTGATGAAAAACAGTTTTATGCTGATCTTTTTTTTACCTGAATAAATATGTTCTAATAAATAGATAAATAAATAAATATATTTAAGAAGTAGCCTATTCTTATCTGTCGCCTCGCTCTTTCATTCTACATTTCCTGGGGAGATCTTTGCATTGATTTGTTTAAGGTACCATTCTTGTCATGTTAAGTGCATTTTCACGCTTCCCTTCAACTATCGGCCCCTACATCAAATTTTACATATTCTAATATATATATTTCACTCCTGTAGATTTATCAAGAAATCGTTTCAGCTATGACTCCTTTTGTTCTTGTGCAAGATTTAAGTGATTGTTCTTCCTGTGTTTGTGTATGACATGATGTTTCTTTTACACAATGTAGATTAAATATGTAGATAGTTGGCCCGCATGACCTTTCCATTTTTTTTCAAATTTAATAAAATTAATGACTGAAATTAATCAATTAATGAATTTACAATGAAAAATATCTACTGACCTGTGAAATCAATCACGATATTGGTGAGGTAACATCCATTTACAAAGTAACCCTGTACTGTAGCAAGACCAAAGCATCTTCAAGTCTCCGATCCTCACTTGTTCACTTTTTTTTATAAGTAAAATTATGTTTCATGTCAGCTAGCTTAGGCCTATTGTAAAATTTGAATATTTTGTATGATGGGCTTAGATCTGAAATATTAAAATAAAAATGGCGGAACAAAAATGGCGTAATTAGAAAAAATTACCTTTATTAACAAAGCAAAATCACAATAACTAATTTTGTCATAGATTTTGGCATAATGTTTCGAAATTAATGTCAGATTTCACCCCTTTCCTTTCTTCTCCCTTTCTTTTTTTTTGGTCGATTTTTTATTTTCTTATTTATTTTGATTTTATTTATTTATTTATTTTTTTTTTTTGGGGGGGGGGGCGGGAGGGGAGGGGGTTCAAGGCCCAAACAAAATTGTTTTCATGTGTATGAAAAATTGCGAGTCAGTCAAGCTGACAGTAGGCCCTACATCATTTACAGCTCAATCGAGTACATACCTTTAACTCTCGCTATATAATCTTCTTACACGAATTAATGTTTGCTATTCGTTTTTGGATCTTTTTGTTCTGAATCATACAAGAATAGATTTAATTTCGGTATGGAAAATAATCTTCACATGTAATAAAATATGCCTGATAAAAGGGTTTCAGATCATGAACCATTAAATTAATTGAAAACCACATAATGTCATAAATTTTGTAATGTATAATTCATTGCGAAAATGGGATGTGGTACTTATGGAGTATTTCTTATACGAAAGAGGGACCGTTTCATTTATTATGAGGGTAGTCATTCGTAAAATGAACATGTTTCGAATTTAAGGGAAATTTCTATTAAAAAAAATCACGAAATGGTACTTTACTGATTAGATTTAAAGGGTGCATGCTTGCCAACCGTTGAGAGCACGAAGTGAAAATATAGTGATATTAATAATAATAATAATGAAATGATAATAATGATAGTAATAACTATAATGCTAAAACTAATAGTAAAAATGATACTACTACTACTACTACTACTACATGTACTACTACTACTTCTACTACTACTACTGCTACTACTAATACTCGACTACTACTAGTACTACTAGTACTACTACCACTACTACTGCATGTACTACTACTACTACTACTACTACTACTACTACTACTACTACTACTACTACTACTACTACTACATGTACTTCTACTATTACTACTACTATATTGATAATAATAATAATGATAATCATTGAAGTTACATTTACATAGCGCTTAATCAGTAGCGTAATGACAAAAAAATAGACGGCCAGACATGGCGTATGAGAAAGAAAATCTAAAAAGCTGCAAAAAATGAGGAAAAAATAAATAAATGTGACATGGATTGGTATCGTTGATCATAATACGGAAATATGATTAATGTTGAAATATTATTTCGTCCGTGTGCTAAGGGCATGGCAATGCAAATAATGGTAAACTTGAATTATTTAGGCACATCCAGACCGTACCCCACCCTCTTTGAGAGCCATAGTCAAAATGTTTAATGCAAATATGGCGGTTTTTTAAAGTGTGTTCCCTTTTGAAAGTTACAGAATTGTACGCATTTTCAACAACAGTTTTTTTTTTAATAAGGATATTTCGTCCAGAAAAAAATGACAAGCAAAAAAAGAAAAATAAAGGTCTCCACTTTCAAGGAAGTTGGGGGGGGGGGGCACATATCTTTTTATCGGCATTCTTACAATAACAATTGTTATTGTGTCTCTCAAAGGCGGGGGGGGGGGCACGGGCCTGCTTTTCCCACCCCGGGTCCGCCAGTGATGAAAAATAACGCCTTACTACTTTGACATAATGTTTTTAAAGTAATAAAAGATTAAACCCCTTACCTTTCCCCCCTTTTTTTTAATTGGTCGATTTTTATTTGTTTTATTTTATTATTATTATTATTACTATTATTCTTATTTTATTTATTTATTTTATTATTATTTTTTTTTTTTGGGGGGGTTCAAGGCCTAAATATTGTTTTCATGTGTATGAAAAATTGCGATTCAGTCAAAATGACAGTAGATCATTTCAATCGAGTACATACCTCAATTCTTGCCATATAATCTTCTTACACGAATCAATGTTTGCTATTCGTTTTTGGATCTTTTTGTTCTGAATCATACAAGAATAGTCTTAATTTCGGTATGGAAAAAAAAAATCATCACATGCTAATGAAATATGCCTGATAAAAGGGTTTCAGATCATGAACCATTAAAATAATTGAAAACCACATAATGTCATAAATTCTGTAATATATAATTCATTGCGTAAACGTGAGGGACCGTTTTATTTATTATGAGGGTAGTCATTTGTGAAATGATTAAGTTTTGAATTAAAATGAAATTTATCTAAAAAAAAGCTCACGAAACCATATTTTACTGATTAAATTTAAAGGATGCATGCCTGCCATACGTTGAGAGCACGAATACGAAGTGACAGTGACAATATAGTAATGGTAGTGTTGGCAATACTAATAATAATAATAGTAATAATGATAATACTTCTACTACTACTACTACTACTACTAATTCCTCCTCCTACTACTACTACTACTACTAATACTACTACCACCACCACCACTTCTACCACTGCTACTACTAACAATGGTAATAATAACATTATTAGAGTTACGTTTACAAAGCGCACAATCAGTAGCGTAATAAAAAATAAAACGCATTTACTACAAACATGACAAAGTTTTTTTTTTAATAAGGATATAATAAGTAAAAATAAAATGAAAAAGGTCTTCACTTTCAAAAGGGGGCACACTTCTATATAAAGGCATTTTTACAATACAAATTTTAATTGCCTCTCAGGGGAGGGGGGGAGGGCGGGCGGGCCTGCTTTGCCCCCCCCCGGGTCCGCTATAGTGATATAAATTAACGCCTTAACAAAGAGACGCAAAAACCTGAACCAGATGGAAATACAAGTAATTAAGGACTGAAACCCATACAGAAAAATATCAAACACAGACAGCACCATACCAGTCTATAGATATTCATAATCACGACAATAAATGAACCCATTTCTATGCAATATCGCGGCGTCTCATTTCCCCTCCATTCTTGAACATATCGACTGAACAGGCAGACGGTAATTAACGACTGTATACCTTGATAAAACCTTTTTTTGCCATGACTGCCAGTCTTGCGTGATTTAATATCTGTATTAATTTGAACAACAATAAAGGAGATGGAGTTGGTGTCATGGCCGCCAGTCTTTCGTGAATTAATATGTGTGTTAATTTGTCAAACAATGGCGTTGAGTATTATAGACATGGTGGCCCAAGACCGCAGTCATCAAGCAGTCTGACCTAAGGCTTGCAATTACACAATTACAGCCTTAGCTGCGAGATGCAAAAGAGATAGGGTGTGTGTATCATTATATACAAATTTATATATATACAAATTATATATATATATACATATATATATATATATATATATATATATATATATATATATATATTTGTCTTGAATGAAGTTAAAAATTCCTTTAAGAGCTTAGTAAAGATTTTGCATTTTGTGAAAAAAATGTGATATTGCTGCAAAATTATTATTTTTTCTATCAGTATACGAACCTATATCATTGACCAATGGTTTTTTAACTGAGAGTCTCGTGACACCGTGAGAAATAACATCATTACTTTGATAATTTTCTCACTTACATTCTGCACACAATTTTGTGTTGCAAATTGGTAAATTCATTGTCACTCGTTTAATGAAATACATTGATTTTTGGGGTTGAGTTCAGATTTGGAACTCACAAGCTCTACTTCTACACTGTAAAGTGCTAATTTAGCACTCACAGTGCTTGTATAGTGACTGCATTACGAGTGCAGATTTTGTAGTTTAAATTTGAACTAGGAAATCAGCACTCTTAGTGCAGTCACTATATATATATATATATATATATATATATATATATATATATATATATATATATATATATATATATATATATTTGTCTTGAATGAAGTTAAAAATTCCTTTAAGAGCTTAGTAAAGATTTTGCATTTTGTGAAAAAAATGTGATATTGCTGCAAAATCATTATTTCTTTTTATCAGTATACGAACCTATATCATTGACCAATGGTTTTTAACTGAGAGTCTCGTGACACCGTGAGAAATAACATTACTTTAATAATTTTCTCACTTACATTCTGTACACAATTTTGTGTTGCAAATGGGTAAATTCATTGTCACTCGTTTAATGAAATACATTGATTTTTGGGGTTGAGTTCAGATTTGGAACTCACAAGCTCTACTTCTACACTGTAAAGTGCTAATTTAGCACTCACAGTGCTTGTATAGTGACTGCATTACGAGTGCAGATTTTGTAGTTTAAATTTGAACTAGGAAATCAGCACTCTTAGTGCAGTCACTATACATGTACAAGCACTGTAAGTGCTAAATTAGCATTTCATTTTTTACAGTGTAGACTACAGCGTATGGAGCCCTTATTATGGTGTCATATATGGCGTTCAGTATGTGACAACATTTCTAATAGCTGTTGGCCAGCGATCGAGCAAAACCTTGACGTCTTTTAAGAAAAAAAACACCCTAATTTTTTGACATAATATTAAGAAAATAATACCATACTACACCACCTTCATTTCCCTTTTATTCTTTTCTTCCTAAATATTTTCTTGGTCGTGAAGATTTTAGAGTCCATTCTCCCCCGCCAAACTGTACGCTAGTGTTGCTTATAGGATCCAAAAATATGATGATGCAATTCTTAGATTGTTGTCATTTTTGTGAAAAAATTGCAAGTCATGCAAACTGACACTGATCATTTCCCGCTCAACCGAGTACACATCCTACATGTAACTTGCCATATGATATATGTATCTTCTATTGACACGAATGATTGATTTTTGGCATCGTTGCTGATGTAACGTTTTGTTCTGAGTCAAACAAGCGTGGATTTATAATTTCGCTAGAAAAAGAAAGAATACAAATTGAATTCTTCTTGACATGCTAGTAAAATATACCTGATGAAAGGGTCTCAATAATTTCGAAGTTATTGAAAGCTCATTCCTTTTACATTACCTCATTAATTTTGTAATGTGCAACGCATTGTGTAAAAGGGATATGGCACGTCCGGAGTATATCCAGCTTTCAAGAGAAACCTTTTCATTTGTTTAAAGGCAGTCAGTCAGTCATGAAATGGATAAATTCCTTCTATCACCATATACTAACTCACAGTTTGCACGCGATTTTGCAATGTAAATAAATACATTTGTTCTCGGTATTTTCACAAAATGGATGTGCAAATGTGCAATGGACAATTCCTGTATACTACATTGTAAAAACGCTGTTTAAAATTTTAAGCACGTTGTTTAAGCCCGTCACTCACTCTAACGACTATTGTTTAAAATTGTAACTGTTCAACCTTTTAAACAACTTTTTGAACTTTTTAAACAACTGTTTAAAACTTTTTAAACAAATGTTTAAACAAAGGTGCATTTTTCACCTCTTGCCACTTAGGGTGCAAGATTACACCCCTAAAGGTTGGGGGACGTGTCCCCCCTAAATTTGAGGAGGGGGGGGGGACGGTCCCCCCTAAATTTGTAGTTGATGACCTTTTTTTTTTTTTTTTTGCTTGTCAAGTTTTTTTCTTGGGTTGTCCCCTCCTAAAATTTTTGGCTTCCGCCGCCAATGGATGGACATCATCGACTCTCATTTGCATATCACTGAGATTTTTATATAACTGCTTTGTGAAAAATAAGCAAATCTTTAAAATATCATAACTCTTTTATTTTAGACCCGATTTTCTTTCCAGCGTTATTCTTGTTTGATTTTTCTCTATTGATACAAGTCAACATTTTTCTGGCATGGACTTGACCTTTAAAACACTCGATCGTTGACAAGCACCATTATGGTAACCAGGCGCGTACGCAAGGGGGGGGGGGTTTACCAATATGAAAACCAAAATGACGGAAAACGCTAAAATGTCGGTTAGCTCGCTCCGCTCGCTCGTAATAATTTATGAAATTCCATAAGTATCTAGTCTCCTGTTCAAGGCCGTATTATGAGTGTTACGAATAGAAGGACATGTAGCATCGACTAATACTTGATTTACTAACAAACTATTGACAAGAAATGTATGTTTTGACGGGAAAACGCGAAAATTTCGGCTCGCTCACTCCGCTCGCTCGTAATCATTTATGAGATTTCTTAAGTTTCTAGTCTCTTGATCAAGGCCATATCATGAGACTTACGAGCAGAAGGACATGTATCATCAACTAATATGTAATCATTACCAACAAGCTATTGAGAAGAATTGTATGTTTTGACGGAAAAACGCAAACATTTCAGCTCGCTCGCTCCGCTCGCTCGTAATTATTCATGACATTTCTCAAATTTCTAGTGTTCTGATCAAGGCCATATCATGAGTGCTACGATCCGAAGGACATGTAGCATCGACTATGATACCAACAAACTATTGACAAAAAGGTTATGTTTTCAACGCAAAAACGAGAACATTTCTGCTCGCTCGCGGGTCATGACCGCACTGTTACATACCCCATCCCCACTTAAATGTTATTGTCTTATTTGCAGCGCTGAAAAAAATCATCACCCCCCCCCCCGCTCATCACTTTTTAGAGACTGGGCGGGAGATTTAAAAAAACAAAATCAGCTCGAACCCCCCCCCCCTTTCAAAAATCCTGCGTACGCGCCTGATGGTAACCATGGTAACCTATACAGTGAGTATTTCCCGAGTATTCATAGGCCCGTATTGTGAAGTCAGGTTTAACTTAGACCCACCCAATTAGGGTTCATTACCATCCTGTCTGTGGAGAATCTACAGGTAGGACTATGGTATGTCAATTTAGTACACAGCACAAAATTATAAAAAAAATCATTAAAATATCACTTTTGTGACCAAAATTTATAATTTCCTAACAGTTGCAATTTATTTTTCATTAGTAACTTGGGAGTAATTTTTGTATTCACAAGAGCGCTCAAAAACTTTAATTCTTGGGCATATTTTGTGTACGCCCTCTATTGGTGGAAAGTAATATAGCAAGACAATTGTAGTTTTCCAATCTCTACTTTTAATTAAGAAAAAATAATTCAAAAAATCAAATTTACTTAAGAGCCAAGTTATACGATGAATAGCTGTAATGGAACCTGACTGTCAAAAAATCAAGCATTTGTCCCAAAGAAAAAGAGAAAATAAGCCAAACATTGCCAACCTTATTTCACCACACAGGGAGGAGTAACAGAGAACAATGTTTTAACTTCTCATATGTACCACAATCAAACCAAAATATTGGGTAAAGCTTCTATTGCTGAAGCATTCAATAATTATTTTGTTGATATTGGTAAGACTACACAAGAAAAGATACCCATTTCCTCTTCTCATTTTCATGACTATTTATTCAATCGTGTACCGGTTTCACTATTCTTTAACCCAACTTCACATACCGAAATACTTAATGTTCTCTCTTGCATGAAATCATCTGCCTCACCAGGTTCAGACTGCATTGCAGCACATGTTATCAAGGCATGTATCCATTCTATTATTAACCCACTTTGCTTTATATTCAATGAATCAATGTCGCAAGGCACCGTTCCTGATAAACTTAAGACAGCTGTGATAGTACCTATTTATAAAAAGGGTGATAAGCATGACATCATTAATTATAGACCTATTGCCCTTTTATCTTTCTTTTCAAAAATGCTAGAAAAAATTATTTATACGCGGCTTTTTAAATTTCTCTCGTCCAATCATAATCTAAGTTATATATCTTGTGGAATTCCTCAGGGGTCTGTGTTAGGCCCCCTCCTCTTTCTTTTATATATTAATGATATAATTAATTGCTCCTCAGTTTTACGATTTTCATTATTTGCTGATGATACCACTGTTACACTTACTCACAAAAAAATTAATGATCTTATATCATCAGCAAATGATCAATTGGATAAACTACATAAATGGTTCGTTTGTAATAAACCACTCTTGAATTCTGAGAAGACCAAGTATATAATTTTTCGAGGAAGAGGCAGGACGGTTCCTCTGAATATTCATAATCTTATTATTGGTGGTAATATAATCTCTAAAGTTGACAGTATCCAATTTTTAGGTGTCTTTTTAAATGAATATCTTTCTTGGAAACCCCATCTCAACTCAGTTTGTACTAAAATATCAAGATCTATAGGGGTTCTCTGCAGACTTAGACTTTTTATGCCTCAGACTATTTTGACTTCTTTATATAACAGTATTATTCTTCCACACTTAAACTACTGCAATATTGTCTGGGGTCACACATTCAAAACCCACTTAGATAAGTTATGCATTCTACAAAAGAAAACAATCCGAATTATATCTAATGCTGCATTTAATAGTCATTCCAAACCGCTATTTACCCAATTAAACATTTTACCATTGAATGGATTAATATCATTGAATTCTCTTGTTTTCATGTATAAGTTCCACACTAAAATTTTACCTCCTACCTTGAGAGATATTTTTGTTCCAAATTCATCAATTCATGCTTACAATACTCGTCAATGTAATCTCATTCGTCTCCCTCAAGTTCGAACTTCTGTTGTTTCTAATTCATTTAAAATGACTTTCCCTAAATTATGGAACAAACTTCCCAATGACATTAAAAACAGCTACACTATTACCAGATTTAAAAAGTTGTGCAGGGCAATGTTAACCTCTTAACCTTCTGAAATAATTACCAATGTATTTTTTTTTTTTTTGCTGCATGAGTGTGTTATTACGATTGTGTTTTTTTTTGTGTGTGTTTTTTTTTATTTTTTTTATTTATTGATATATGTTATCCGGTGGCCCCTTCTATAAGCTTTGCTTCTCCGGGGTCACCTTACCATCATTGTAATTTCTGATTCATGGTTGTTGATTTGTTTGTATTGTTTTTGTATTTGATGGTTTAACAATAAATTGAATTGAATTGAATTGAAAAATTGAATTGAATTGAATCATAACCTTGTTCATAGAATGAGTGTCTTAGACCATGGTCTAACTCTGTGGTAAAATTATGGGAAGCAAAAATTCTCAAATTTTTTATTCAGTTGTATGTTTCTTATGTTTACTGTGCTCATTCCTGATTCATCAATGGTGAAGACAATCATCTATTTATACATGCTCAGTTTAACCTAACATACAGATCATATGGAGGATGGCCCATGTCAGCGGTATCAATAAAATAACACTGTTCTTCCATGGGGTCCTTTGAAGGGAATCCGGTGTAAAATACATATTGCATCGAGAAAACGTCGCAATGAATATATAAAAACTTTAATATACACTAATTAGATGTATATAGGTAAGAAATTAAACAAATATAAGTGAGATGATTTCACGTTGTGGACATCCTGAGTATTTGCATTCTAATGGACTTAGTAAAATGTGATTATTGGACCAAATGGACACAGCAAAAACTGTGGTGTTAACCGGTGTACATAGAGGACCACACCAGTTATTTTACACCGGTGTTAAATTGGTGGTGTTAGTTTTACACCTATAGGTGCTATTACAACACCGTTGGTTGTTACATTTACACTCTTTGGTGTTATGTTCAATCTTAAGGGTGTAATTTTAACACCTCAGGGTGTGGTCCTCTATTAACACCAATTGGTGTCAGTTTTAACACCACAGTTTTTACAGTGTATGAGGCTGGGTGTTGTTGGGTATCGAGAAGGGAATGATTTCTCTTTCTATTCCTTCTTCTTATGCATTATCGAGATTGGGGTCGTGAGGCGTGTCTGAGTGGATGTGGGTTTTTTTAATATAACTTCCTCAAATTATTTTGATTTAATGGTATTGTAAAGAAAAAAAAATCTTGTTCAACTTAACATTTGTTCACAGATCACACCAATTGGTGTCAGTTTTAACACCACAGTTTTTATGGTGGATGATTGACGAAATGTTGATGGACGGAATGGCATTAGACTTAGTGAAGGTAGACTGTGTAGTGAGTAGACGAATTGGCAATTCACCATTTCACACCGAGGACACCTCGACAGTGCGAATGTGAACTGTGTGTTTACATACTGAAGCGTATGGTTCCCACTATTAAAATGGTCTAATTCAACCGTGCTAAAATAATATCACACGCCGAAGAAGATGTTTACATAGTGGACTATGTAAATGATAATAAACCTCTTAAAGTATGTGATGATCATCTTCTTAGTTGTTTTCTTCCTATCTTTGTAATTCTTTCTTTCTTTCCTTTTTTCTTCCTTCCTTCCTTTCTTTCTTTCTTTCTTTCTCTCTCTCTCTCTCTTTCTTTCCTTCCTTCCTTCTTTCTTTCTTTCTTTCTTTCTTTCCTTCCTTCTTTCTTTCTTTCTTTCTTTCTTTCTCTTTCTTTCTTTCTTTCTTTCTTTCTTTCTTTCTTTCTTTCTTTCTTTCTTTCTTTCTTTCTCTCTCTCTCTCTCTCTTTCTTTCTTTCTTTCTTTCTTTCTTTCTTCCTTCCTTCCTTCCTTCCTCCCTTTTTTCTTATTTTATTTGTCTTATCGTTAGTACTGTCGTTCGCATCCTTGCATGCCATGTTCATGCCCATTACTCCCTCGCAAAAATATGATGATAGAAAATGTGTCTTTGCAAATAAAACTACTTATTTCAGGTCAACTGCACTCGAGAAGCATATTATGTGGATAACAATCATTCGCATTAATGCTGAATGAAAAAGGAACAAAAACTAGACCTCTTTTGATTCGCACTCTCGTTCCCCTGCTCGTTGAGAAAAGAAAGAAAAAGGCGAGTTTGACTTCATTTTATTCTCTGGTATGACCTATCCAACTATGCAACTTATACATACAGTGCGTTCCAGAAAAAAAAGGAAACCGAGATTCAATTATGTTTTCTTCAAAGCATCATATATTTCATTTTTCTTCTATATTTTGATACCTAATATGAGACGAACACTTAGCGCGTTGATGAGCAAGACAAGTTTGAAATTTTAATGTCATAGGCCTAATCAGGTTGCGTATGTAGAGAAATTGGACTAAATTGGTTCGTGATACGACTGTGCACATTCGATGATTGGCTCATGTGCATTTTTTGTACACCTTGTTGAGTTTCTCTCACTGATCCCTGAAATGAGAGTGGCTTCATATTCAAACGTATATCTCCGCCAATCGTTTTTTTACATGGCACAATATTCAGGGGCCGTGGAACGGTTTTCAAAGTGGCGCGGGGGGGGGGGGGGCTGACCATGCAAAAGTCACAATTATATGGTAATTTTTATGTTATGAAGCCTCCCAGTCCCCCCGCTTCCGTGGCCCCTAATATTTAGTGCTTGTAATCCGCCACGCATGAATGTTTTGCTAAGTTATTGGTCTCAAATTAAAACGATGAGATTCCACTCTTATTACAAGTATCAAATTTTAGTAAAAACATATTCAATAATCATTGTGAAATCTATCTCTGAAAATGGATTTCTTATTTTTTTGGTGGGACGCACTGTATAGCGTAACATGGGCTTTTCATAATTTACCAAGGGCACGTGGGAGTGATTGATCAATCTCTGTCTCTAAACGCTTCAACCTTAGAACAGAAATTTGACAAATATTTGTTGTCGTTTTTATGAATCTGAAGTTCATGGGCATACAAATATTACTCTCTTTCATTTGTTCTTTGCAGTGCGCCGTTGATTTTGTGACCGACCTGTTTACTGCCCTCAACGTTGACTCGACGTATGGTTTCAGCGAGGATGTGTTCCATGAAGCGGGGCCCTTGCTGCTTTATGCTCTGTTCGACTTGGAGGCCTTGTGTGCCGCCGGGCCTGGCGGGACGGATCTCGACGAGGAGGTGGTGTTTGGGAAGTTGATGTCCGCTGAAGAAAATGGGGCGAATTCTACCTTGTCGGAAGAGGACCTTGAAGAAATTTTCCACTCAATCAGTGAGAATTACACGGCAGAAACACAGACAACGGTAAATATACTTATTACATACTCTGGCATCATGAAAGCAAAATATATATTTCTACCACTCCTCCCCCCACACACACCCTCACACACACACACACATTTCTCATAACAATGTTGCTGGAATGTGATAATTGGGTAAATAGCAATGATAATAATGATACTTTTGTGGCCTCCATTATACTACCATGAGTACTTTTACTCCATGCACTACTAGTACTTGTACTACTACTACTGCTACTACTGCTGCTGCTGCTACAACAACAACTACTACTACTACTACTACTACTACTACTACTACTACTACTACTACTACTGCTACTACTACTACTACTACATGTACTACTACTACATGTACTACTACTACTACTACTACTACTACTACTACTACTACTACTATACTACTACTATTGGACAATTATAAAATCAGTGGCAATAATAGACCTTTACAGGCTTTATAATAGTTTTGATAGAAATTGATAACCCTTTTCACCATAAATTAATGCATCACAGTTAACGTATAAAACATTTTTATGAATATCATTGGAAACAGAAGGGAGTGTTGAATACCAAGCTTTTTTTTTAAAGTTTTTCATTCAACAAATTACAAAAGTTATTTTAAGGCCAGTTGTGTCTGACTAATAACGAGCACATTGTTCAATTTTAAGGGCAATGTTTACGCGACACTAACCCAATACCTTAATAACTGAAAAACGTATTATGTTAGAGTCGTATAATATAACCACTACCGCTAAAATGATAAACAATTTTCTATTCTCCTAAGAAACTAAAAAAAATATCATAAGATATTTCGAACATTCCTGTATTTCAATAATTTAAAGTGTCATTATACGTTTCAAGTTAATATCGAAAGTACAGTGGAGGATCCGGGGGGGGGGGGGGGGGGAATTGTATCGATTTGGTATAGTGCCGTCCTTTTTTTCTTTTTTGCTAATCAAATTTTTCATGGAAGAAATGACCTCAACTCGATAGTGAACTAGTGAAGATCCCCTATTTTTGCTTGTCAATTTTTTTTGGTCAAATTTTCCTCAAAATAAATTACCTCGATTTGATAGTGAAAAGCTTTTTTGGGGAAATCGTGGATTTGCCCTTGCTAAAGTATATTGCTAATTGCTTTGAAAAGACTGTAACATCAGGACTATCCCAAAGCAGACGAATATCTGCCAACATATGCAGTATGTAATTATATATATTCATTGGAAGGCAGTTCCCCATTTGAAAAAAAAAGGAAACATCATAAATGTCGCGAAGATTAAAGGGCAAGTTCACCTCAACAAAAAGTTGATTCGAATAAAAAGAGAAAAAAATTCTAACAGGTATAACACTGAAAACTTCATAAAAATCGGATGAAAAATGAGAAACTTATGACATTTTGAAGTTTTGCTTAATTTCACAAAACAGTTCCTGGTCGATATGCAAATGAGCAGACTGATGACGTCATCCATTCACTATTCTTTTGTATTGTACTATCTCGAATATAACATATTCCAATTTCCATCATTTTCAAGTGAAACAACGATTAATTCCTTCCTGAACATGTGGAATTACCATTGTTTAATACTATTACGGTTCAGTCAGGTAGTTTCTTATTGTCAAGTGGGTAAAAAGTTAAATATTGTATAATTCAAACCATAAAAAAACAAAGAAATTATTTCTTTTTTTATCGTTTAAATTTTACAATTCAGCGACATGCGTAATTGACAGTCGATGATGTCCCTCACTATTATAGTGCATATCTCTGTTTTGTGAAAAATAAGCGAAATTTTGAAATGTCATAACTTTCTTATTTTTCATCCGATTTATAAGATTTTTTTTTAGCGTTCTGCCTCTTTGATTTTTCCTGTATTTATTCGAATCAACATTTTTCTGGTATTAACTAGACCTTTAAAGATCATTTTGGAAGACACAACAACATACAACATTGGAAAGACTAAGCAGTCGATTGAATACGATGCCAATTTCAAGTGCATTGCTGTGCTCTGTTGATTTTATTGCGCTCATCTGCGGTATATATCCATGGCGTCATCTTATAACAATGGAGTTTGCATTACTTGCGTTTTGTATGCGAACTGCTCGCATTTTATTTCCTTCTTTTCCAGCTTAAACTTTGGACCGAAAATAACATAAAATAATTCCGTTCCTTAATCATGTAACCTAAGGGTTAACAATAACTCTGAACCTTAACCTTCTAATGTGGAATTGTCATTATTTTAACCCACCTTCATTTGATGAAGGGTTTTCTGTATGTAACACCTGCAAACAATGATATAATTAAAACAATAAAATTCCAAAATAAACATGAATGATTGACTTCACTAGGTTGTGCATAACTGTTTTGGGGAACTTATAGAAATTTTAGAATGTCATATATTTCTACTTGTACAATAATTTTTGATGAAATTTTCAGTTATGCTTTTGATTTTCTTCTCCTCTCATACACTGTGAGGTTTTTCATGAAAGAAGTATGTTTTGTTCACAATATTTTCTAGATAATTATCCTTGATATACTTACATTCCTAATTTTATTGTTGTTGAAAACTTAATGTGCTTCTCTTTCTTCACAAACGACATTTTGCAAAGTTCTTCTAGTTCTATAAATAGATATGACAATGATGGATTTCCATGCAGTTCAGGTTGATCGGATCCGTTGTAACTCTTTTTAAGATCTCGCTCCTTATAGCTGATCTAACTTGCGTTTGTCCCTTGCTTCTTTCATGAAAAACCTCACAGTGTTTCGATGTCGAATCGGTCTTTACTGCATCAGTCAACGACCACGAGGCGGGAGCGAACGAATCGGAGGTCCACGCCATCGCCGGGCTCGTAGTCTCCAGCATCCTCCAGGGATACTGTATCGGCGAGGCGACGTTGCCGTCGCCCGAGGCCTTCGTGGACATAATCTTTGACTCATTCGCCGAAGGCGGAGTTATTCCCGAAGAAGGTAACGTCGAAGAGCCAAATAGGAATAACTAAGTATAATTCCAAATCGGTCTGAAAAAGAAAAACACATAGGAAATGTATCGTGAGTAGCCCTCATGGATATTAAACAAATAAACAAAATAAACGAAGAAAAAAAAACTAGGAACAGGTTGATTCGCTTTGATTGTAATTGTTAAGTTAGCTGTGTCTTGGAGGAGTTTTTTAAAGACGGAAATGTTACTTAAGTATTTATGTGCAAGGGGAATGAGCCATATTTTCCATGATATTGTTTACTAGCTTAATTTGTGTAAAAAATAGATAAGATAACTTATTCCGCGTTTCTCTTCACTAGTGAAATGCCGCCATGGGCCTTTTGTTTATAGGATTTATATAATCAAAATAACACTTTCAGAATTGAGGTCTCGGCCTGTTAAAAAAACACATTTGATGTGACATTAAATTATATGTATACATATTAACAAATACCCCCTTGGAAATTGTTGACAATATAATTCTACAAGAAAGAGCTGTACCAATGAAAAAAATATCAAAAGGAATTCTAATGTCGCAATGCCATTTTCTTCTCCAGAGTTCGAACATATGCTCTCGGACCTTGGCATTGGTGCTTCCTCGGCCGAACACGATGACCATGCCGCCGACGCTGGCCATGACGACCACGATCACAGGCGAAGGCGTCATGCTGATGACATTTCGGTGGCAGCGGTGGGATACATCCATCGCGTGAGGCGGGTGGTCGATGACCACGGCCATGACCACGGTGCTCACTCCGATGAGCTCAATGTATCTGCTGTAGGTATCAAAGAAGGTTATCATAACCTGGAAACACCGGTCAGAAGTTATTCCATATACTATAAGTGTTAATATCTGCTGTCCAGAAAACAATACCTAAGAAGTGTTTGCGTATATTTTTTCCAGGGTGTTCTTATCTACTGGAACAATTTCATACCACGCACAACAAATGTTACTTGAACTTTATAAAAGTTGTTTAAAAGTTTAAATCATGCTTAGTTGTTGAAGATACTGATTAAACATTGCTGTTTGATATTACAAACACTTTTAAAACTGTTTTATTATACCTGCTGTATGCCCTAAACTCTTTGTAGTAAGCAGCATTTTAAGTAAATATGTGATGCGATTTAGACACTTCTGCTGTCAGGTGACCTATAAGGCCTGGTCACGTGGTAAGTTTATTGCACCCAATCAACTATTTCATGACACTGCTTCAGGTAATGACTTCCTCCTATTTACCAAACAGACATGCTACTCGGGGGAGGAACTCCTAGACATTCACGGAATCGATCACGAAGCTGGTATCACGGAGTCCCAGTACGCAGCCCTGGCCCCGTCATTAATCCAACAGATTTTATCGGGTGTCTGCAGCGCAGACGTACACGTGGATCCAACCAATACATACACAGATGCAGAAAGTAAGTGAACTTTGTAGAAGGGCGGGGATAACTTACCAACCCGCCACTGAGTGTGTTAAAATAGCTCGTATACCTCTTGGGAAAACTAGTAATAATAAATAACTATAATAGCTTATAGTCGTATTTGTATAGAGGAACTAAATTTTGAGATGAAATGATATAATTTTCTTTAAAAGTTTTTATTGGGTTTTCATAATTTTGTATAACAAATCAAATATAATTAATACAAGTAATTTGAAATATAACAGAATATATGAATAAGAAAAGAAAAAAAAGCAGCATACACATTATTAGTTTACATTAGAAGAAGTACAGCTTATCAACAGATAATACTTGATACACATGTAGTAAAAACAGTCACTTTGTCTCTTCTATTTATTACTCATCCCTATAGTACAGTAAAGGCAAGAATGTAATAATAGAGGAAGGAAATTATATACTTATCATTAACAATATAGTTATTGTGATATGAATGCATCGAATATTATTGTCATCATTAATATCATTATTATCATTTTTATTATCGTTATTATCATTACTACATGTTCCAGGTCTATCATCATAATGATTACCATTATTGTTCTATGTAGGGCAATTATTAATTCAATTCGTTACAGTATGTTAATGTCTAATCAACGTTCTAAGTATTAGGCAAATTATCCAACCATCCAACTAAAAATTGTCATATACACGGGTATTTTGTTTGACCATGAATTCGATTAATATGACGTCCTTTCATGATTCTAGAAAGTATTATTATTATTACGATGATTCAGTATATTTTGTTTATTTATCTATTTTTTATATCCTTTTTTTTATTTCCAGTTTGGGGCTACAGTCACTTAGCAGTACTGGTCATCAGTCTCGTCGCCATCCTTGGCGCCCTTTTTCTTCCCTGTATGAGTGGATTCGTGTATGAAGCCATTATTCAGACGATGATGGCCCTTGCCGTTGCTACGCTCACTGGGGATGCATTATTACATCTTATACCACAGGTAAAATAACGGGGATGCATTATTACATCTTATACCACAGGTAAAATAACGGTTCCGTGACTTTTGCTCCGCCGGCAATTGCTCTAATGAAAAATCTGGCACATTTTGCCACACTAAGCCAACTATGAAATATAATGTGGGGACGTCGTGTCCTATTGGTTACGATTCTCGTCTTACAAAAAGGAAGACGTGGGTTCAAATCCCAGCCATGACGTGTTTTCCTTCAGCAAGAAATTTACCAACATTGTGCTGCACTCAACCCATGTGAGGTGCATGCTACAATTCTTTGCACCGATGCAATAAGCATCTTTTAACAGCTGGAACTGCATGTGTACTATTAACATATGGTGACCACACTATGAACACACCATTAACACACCGTAAAGGCACTGTGAACACACTGTAAACACAATGTAAATGCACCGTAAAAACAATGTGAACACACTCCAAAGTCACTGTAAACACACTGTGAGCACACCCTAAACACACTGTAAAATCACTGTAAACACACTGTAAACCCACTGTAAACACACTGTAAAATCACTGTAAACACACTGTAAACACACTGTAAAATCACTGTAAACACACTGTAAACACACTGTAAAATCACTGTAAACACACTGTAAACACACTGTAAACACACTGTAAAATCACTGTAAACACACTGTAAACACACTGTAAAATCACTGTAAACACACTGTAAACACACTGTAAACACACTGTAAAATCACTGTAAACACACTGTAAACACACTGTAAAATCACTGTAAACACACTGTAAACCCACTGTAAAATCACTGTAAACACACTGTAAAATCACTGTAAACACACTGTAAACACACTGTAAAATCACTGTAAACACACTGTGAACATGTTCACAGTGTAAATAAACTGTAAACACACTTAAAACACGCTTTAAACACACTGAACACACTGTGACACACTGTAGCCACACTGTGAACACACTGTAAACACAATTTAAAACACACTCTAGGCCCAATGAACTTACTATTTAAATCAAGCAATGAAAAAAATGAATCTCTCTTTCATTTTATTCTCAGGCTGTGGGATTGCATGCACACGACGCTTCCGGCCACGCCCACACCAATCATGGGCCCCTCAATCCTGAACTAGCATACGTCTGGAAATGCCTGGTGATTGAATTAGCCATCTACTTCTTCTTCTTGGTTGAAAGGGTTTCCAGTTTGGCAAATGTAAGTAGGGGTGGAAAGCCTGGGGCCTACAGTAACTTGTTTTACCTTTTCCTCTCCCAGGCATCCTTGACTTTTACTGTAGGCATCCTTGTTCCTTTTCTTCTTTTGTTCTCATGCATTTGCTTTGTAACTTTATCCCTGTTGAAATGCCGGATAAAAATATAGCCCTAGAGTCCCTTGATAGTCTGCGAGACGGAAAACGGGGAACCCCCCCCCCCACGGAATTCAAAGGGAACGTTCACCCTGACAAGAAGTTTAGGGTAAAAATCGCAGAATGAAGGGTGAAAGATTAATGTTAATGTTAAGGAATATTACTCAACGATTAAAGAAAAATTATTAGAAGTTTAGAAAAAAAATGGGGGAATTTGTGACGTCATGCGATAAGCTTTTGATGTATTTCCATGTACCGTGAACTAAAAACAAATCAATGAAATGTCATTTCCTAAATTAAAGTGGTTTTTATTGTACCTTGATGCGCGTATACATAGGATACGTGCCTATGTGACGTCAAGAAGTATTACACGTATCTTAGACCCCTTTTAAAGGAGAATGAAACCTTTGAAAAAAAATAGCTTTTGTGAAAACAGAAAAATTAAAGAAACAGATCAACAAGAGTTTGAGAAAAATCGGACAAATAATGAGAAAGTTATGAGCATTTTAATATTGAGATCACTAATGCTATGGAGAGCCTCTCATTGGCATTGCGACAAAAATGTGTGATGTCACTTGTGAACAACTCTCCCCATTACTTTAGTATATATTTCACTTAACCTGCCTCTTTTATCACATCTATCAGTAGATTATATGCTCTTTCTATAGGAGGGCACGTTACGCAGATTTTTAAAGAATATGCCATGGATAAATAGTTTGTATCAACATGAGAAAAAGCAAAAAGAGACATTTTGAGGGTATTTTATATTTCATCAAAGGGAAAGTTGTTCACATGTGACATCACACATTCTTGTCGCATTTTTAATGGGAGGATCTCCATAGCATTCAAATGCTCATAACTTTCTCATTATTTTTTCTCAAACTTTCTTTGATCTTAATCTTTGATTTTTCTGTTTCGACACAAGCCTACTTGTTCCAAAGGTTTCATTCTCCTTTAACTATTTCTCGTAAAACTATTCGTGTTTTCTTTGTTTCTCTCCCCCCCACCCCCATTGCAGTTCGGCGGACACTCGCACTCCCATGAAGAGCCAGCAATAAACATGGAATCCACCGAGAATTCAGCCAAAGGATTAGGCAAAATGACCGATTCGAAGAGAAACTTGGTAATTAAAAGAACTGTTCAATTCAAATTGTACATTTTTATTTCATTAGGCATTGATATTAAATTAATTTAACTGAATTTTTAATACACCTCTGTCATCGATATTTCAAATCAACTATTCTTAGTGCATATACATGCTTTTTCAAAATTACATACGAAACGGATGTAAAATAAAAAGTTATGACATTTGAAAGTTTTTCTCAGTTTTAACTGAGAAATAGTTATATTCACATCCTGGTCCGACAGTCGGTATGCAAACGAGGAGATCCACTCACTATTTCTTTTGTATTTCTTTACCATGATTACATGGAATGTTAAATATTCTTATTTTCTCATCATCGTCATGTGAAACAAAGTTTTATTCCTCTCAGAACATGTGTAATTATTTTTTGTAACATTTCGTGGATCAAACAAGAGGGTCTTTATTCTCAAATCTGTAAAAATTGAAATATTGTATATTATACAATATTTCAATTTTTATTAATTCAAACTCTAAGAATCAAAAGAAATAGTGAATGAGGGACATCATTTCGACTCTCTCAAGAAATGTATCCACACTGTGCTGCACTCGACCCAGGTGAGGTAAATGAGTACCGGCAGGAAGTAATTCCTCAAAAAGCTGTGCGCACCAGAATCGGTAGACTAGCTTAGCCGGGGTAATATAGGAGCGCCTTAAGCACCTAGCAAGGTGAAAACATGCGCTATACAAATTCTATATTATTATTATTATTATTATAGTTCTATCACTAAGGTGTGTATGTAACTCTTTTGTGAAAAATAAGCGAAAATTTAAAATGTCTTTTTGGTGACATTTTCTGTGTTATGCTTCTTCTATTTTTCAATTTTCATTCAACTCAACTTTTTCTCTGGGGGGGATGGACTTGACCTTTAAGTAGAACTAACCTTTATTTTGTTCACCTGACAGGCAGATTCCGAGAACGGAGAAGTGGACATAAATGAGTCATATTGCTTTCAAGGTAAATACTGTGGTATTGCGTGTAGAGAGTATGATTTTTATATTGTAGTAGTAGGGTTATAAAGTTTATTGTACAACTCCCAAGAATGTTCTGTAATCTGATTGGTCCAAATCGGATCACATGATATTCTGCGCTTGCGTGCAGCATTTGTATAATATTTACACGTTAATATTTTTACGCCCTCACTAATGAAGCACATGTGCGGAGTCAAAACGCCTAACGTTGGTGGTTGTTAACCCAACACAAAATGACTGTGGGTGGTGTTGCAAGGAAAGATTTGCTATATGATTCTGCTACAGTTTTACAATTGGTGGATCAAGATTTACGATGTCTATTGTAGAAAATCAGGGCACCATCTTACAAAGAGTTCCGACAGATCCAATCAATATCAACTCTATGGAAATCCCAGGCCATAATTTTTTCTACCGGAAATTTGCACAATCTCCTACGTAAACAAAATGAATCACACATAATTTTCAAGAGAATGATGTTGATGTTGCTGGCCGTCCATAGCTGTGGTAGATCAGATCAATCACAACTCTTTGTAAGACGGGGCCCAGTTAAGACTACGTGTTGCGAGAGTCTAATAAGTAATCAATTCTCCCTATTGCAGGTAACTGTCCGAATCTGGCCGCCCGTGGCGCTTTTGTTTATAAATTATAATTCTTGTCTATAAATTTAGTAAAAAAAAATTCATTAAAAAAATTGTCGACTTACATCACTTATTCATAGTTTTCATATAGTCCAACTGTGTATGTTGTGTTTAATTCATTTCCTGTTTTTACTGTTTTGATAATAATAATAATAATAATAAAAACGCGTCTCGGAAAAGAATATTTTTCCAGATAGATGGTACTATATAAATGCCTATTATTATTATTATTGTTATCACTGGGCCCCGTTGTATTATGATAATTTTGTCAGTTAAAACATAGTACGCATTACATAACAGTACGCATGTACAGTTGTTGTAAACATGTTCGCTTCATTATTTTTTCTATATATGGAATTGCTTTCGTGTTTGATTTTGAAAAAAATCTTTCTATGCAAGAAAAAACACTTTGTCATCCAATGTTAACTTTCATGGAAACCTTGATTTTGATTGGCTGTTTACCTTTAATTGCCAACTTCGTATCTCTGCAGGGTGCGGAACATTGCCTCTCATGATCATCGTTGGGGACGCCCTGCATAACTTCGGAGACGGTCTGGCGATCGGTGCTGCCTTCACCCTCGGCATCCCCGCAGGACTCAGTACGAGTATCGCCGTATTCTGTCACGAGCTACCTCACGAGCTAGGTAACCTCGGATCTATTTTGAATGAAGCTATAACATGAAACCTTAAGGTCCCATTAAACGACTGTTACATATGAGTAAGGCCAAAATCCTTAAAAGATTGAAGAATTGGAAAAATATTTAAAACCATACTTAATTAGCAAAGATCTCCTGTTTCTACAACAAATGAAAAATAATAAGAATTTTTCTCTTATATGATTGTGTTATGATATTTCAATGAAAATGTATTCTTTGAAGTAGTATATTTTCTTTTGCGGTAATTCGTTTAATTTTCAAAATAAAATTTATTTCTGCCATTATAGTGAACTAGTTTTAGTTACTCCTACTAGTCCCATTTTGATTTGATGCATTTCTTATATTTCAATTTCTCTTCTAGGTGACCTGGCCGTCCTTCTGAATAATGGCATGCGCCTCTTGACAGCGGTGTTTTGGAATTTCATGTCGGCTTGCGTTTGTTTCGTGGGACTGTGGGTCGGCATTCCTCTTGGTCAAACGGAGAACGCGAGGGAATGGATTTTCGCTGCTACCGCCGGCACGTTTCTCTACGTTGGTCTTGTTCACATGGTAAGTTCAGCAAACTTTTGTCAGTATTACATCGAATCAGGTGTGCCACAAGGGACCGTATACGGGTACAGGTTGTGTGTACCGCAAGGCTGGTAACTAGGTCCGCTATTGCATTAACCCGATATACGGTACAACAGCTATATTGATTGTGGGAACTTCATGATCCACACCTACAAACATCTAACAATGTAATTGAGTCAAATTTTGGACAGTTGTACTGGAAGCTTCCCGTCTGAAAAAAAACACACGAGAAATGAACTACATTGTACACAGCAAGAACTGTGGTGTTAACCGGTGCACAAAGAGGACCACACCAGTTATTTTACATCGGTGTTAAATTGTTGGTGTCAGTTTTACACCTATAGGTGTTATTACAACACCTTTTGTTGTTACATTTACACTCTTTAGTGTTATGTTCAATCTCTAGGGTGTAATTTTAACACCTCAGGGTGTGGTCCTCTATTAACACCAATTGGTGTCAGTTTTAACACCACAGTTTTTACAGTGTATGAGGCTGGGTGTTGTTGGGTACGAAACGGTATAAAAAAAATCCGATTTTGCAGTATCGAGAAGGGAATGATTTCTCTTTCTATTCCTTCTTCTTATGCATTATCGAGATTGGGGTCGTGAAGCGTGCACTGTTAGAAAAAATAAAAGAAGTTCCTGCAGCAGAGTCTCGAGAACACCTGTAATCTTACCGAATTGCGTAATAATCATTCTGTAAATTCATAAAACAAGAATTTTTCTGCAATTTAACAGAACAGGTCTGTTTAAAAAGGGGAAAAGGGTGTTTTATTCAAGGAAATTTGTAAGATTCCATACATCAAATACCAATTTCCTGTAAGATTACGCAATTCGGTAAGATTACAGGTGTTCTCGAGACTCTGCTGCAGGAACTTCTTTTATTTTTTCTAACAGTGTGTCTGAGTGGATGTGGGTTTTTTTAATATAACTTCCTCAAATTATTTTGATTTAATGGTATTGTAAAGAAAAAAAAATCTTGTTCAACTTAACATTTGTTCACAGATCACAAAGTGTGTTTGTGCTTTAAAATTGAATTATAATCATAGAGATTTTAGAGTCTAGAAAATGTTGAAGGTTCTGTTTTGTATTAGTATTCCCTTTGTGATTATGAATATTTATTCCAAGTTTACCTATAGAATAAATAATTCAATATGTTTCTGTATGAATTCTGATTCAATTATATCAATGATTTCATGCTATTTTATAATTTTCACTTGTTATATATCATCATGAAGAAGTAAAATATGATTTTAAAACTAAAAGAGATAGATCTGCCATAAGATGTATAGCACAAAATTTATTGACACCCATAGACATTATGTGTTTAATTTGGGTGTTGATTTTTTTTTCATGAGTAGCCTTTTTTCTGCATTTTCGTTGAATCGCAATTTAACATTTGTTTCATGCTTTAATGATAACAAAATGTTAAGGATACCATGAATATGTTATTCGAACTTTTGATTTGTTGTTTACGGACCTTTCTCTGTCCTCGATTGTTTCTCATGGTATCATAATTGATTGAAAAGGAAAGAATTTGTGCCTTCATGATGTTAAAGCTAAATGATAGTAGTTGCAGTAAAACACTAATTTAGTGAGAAAGTCTGTAAAACCAAGGTTAAGTATAACTATATCATCGTGGATCTAGATCTGGTACAGCTACATAAACTGAACTTTGTGAAATCATAAAATCTAAGCTGAAATACGATCACATTGAAGATCACCAACACAGATAGGCACACGTAGGATAGTGTATTATAAAGACCCGACGGAAGTGACCGACTCCATGCTTATTTTGCTTATTTCTCAGCAATTACACAATTTCTTCCAGAATCCTCTGGCACATATTTTTTTTATTCATACAAAAAGACACTTGGGTGGTCACTATATTGGATTCTGTAAAAAATCATTTTGAGATCGTTACCAGAACTGGAATTAACCTTTAACATTATCTTTTTTTTCTTCTCTATTTTCTTCAGCTCCCTCTACTCCATAGATACAAGGGACCCAGAAAAGGTGTCATATTTTTATTCCAGAATTTAGGCTTCCTACTAGGTATGGCCATAATACTGATTATTGCCCTCTACGAAGACGCCATCAACGTCGCAATCTAAACATGGCAACATTCGGGAGGACGCTATCAGCGTTGCAATCTGAACAGGGCAGTCTTTGGGTAGATCAAAATATCACAACTACTACTGACTTGGAACTATCTTCAGCGTTAATGAGGGAAGGATTGTCATTCTTTTAAAATTGAATTTTGATTAATAATTGTTATAATAAGAATTATACCGATGGACCAGCCAACTCGGTGTCCCATCGATTAAAATAAAAGTAAACAATAAACAAGTGATGTATTTCTTATGAATGTATATCTGATGATACTACGTTAATTTTCACTTCACGTTGGCTGTCATAAACAATAATTATCAGCATATATGAATGCATTCCTATTTTTATATTTCATTCATTTTCATGTTATTACCGATGTTCCTGCTTTGTTCTCTCTGGGTTATATTTGTAATCCAAAGTTTTTGTGTAATATAACCCTTACTTATATTTTTTTATTTTAATATACGATTCCTTTATTTGATGTAATCACAATGATGTAATCACTGTAAAAATTGTAGTTTTAAGTAAAAACTGACACCAATTGGTGTTAATAGAGGACCACACCCTGAGGTGTTAAAATTACACCCTAAAGATTGAAAATAACACCAAAGAGTGTAAATGTAACACCAAAGGTGTTGTAATTACACCAATAGGTGTAAGACTAACACCACCAATTTAACACCAGTGTAAAATAACCGGTGTGGTCCTCTATGTACACCGGTTAGTAACGTTGTTATTATTCATAATGATCTGGACTCTAAAATGTTTTATAGTTACCTATACATTACTACCGGTGTGTTGGCTCAGTTGGTAGAGCGTCCGTCTCACAACCGGGAGGTCGGGGGTTCGAACCCCTGAAGCGTCAGACAAAAAGACGTTAAAAGATTGGAGATGCTGCTACCCTGTTTGGAGTTCAACGATTAAAAGGAATAGAGTCTTGTCGGTCTGGCGTTGCACAGTGGGTGCCGGGCCCTAGATCAATTGGGAAAAGCAAACTTTCGGAGTATTTCATTTCATGTCTAATTCTAACAATAAATGATGGTTTGTCATTTTCATTACTTCCTTAGTGTCCATTAGTGCCCCATCTCAATTTATTTCTTTCATTTGTAGTGTTTTTCAGTGAATAAATCATACTATTATTTTTTATATATATCTGTCTCGTTTTCATTTATGTAAAAATAATCCTTTATTTATGCTCCCAAGCATTGCGTATATATTTTTGATTCAGATTTTTATTCTATTTTCGTGTATAATATGATGGTTTATGTCAGAATTTTTATTCTGTTTTCATCGTGTCATTGATGAAAAACACCTTTATGCTGATATTTTGTACCTGGATTTTAATAAATGGCAAACAAAATAGCTAAGAGCAACAAAAAAGAAAAGGACCAAATAGAAAATAAATAAAAATGTAGCAATGATTTTCTAGCTTGCATATATATAGGACATATAATACGTTGCATTTCTGAAATAATAATGCATTATTTTTTAAAAACCTGAATGGAAGAGGGATATAAAGTTTGAGTTCATTTCTTGCATTGTATGATGTGATTCAATCTGAAATACTCTTGAATAGGAATGTTCAAAATGGCCAATGTGTTGGACATACGTCTGACCAAATAATTGTCTAGATTTACTAAAATTATCGTTAAGTAGAGCCTGAACGATTTCTTTTTAATTGTCCAATATTTTTGGTCGGATACCTATTTCTCAACAAATTGGTTATTCTAATTAATAGATTTTGTACAGATTAAATATGTATAATGATAAGCCCTGATCATCATGCCTTTTAAACAAAAAAATTTTATCCAATATTGGGTAAAATGGGAACATGCATGTTGGTTGGGTAAAAAGATACTAAATATAATATGAATTTTATGTATTCTTGCGTTGGAACTAACCCTTCAAACATGCAATTTGCCTGATATTTGGGGAAAACTTAACCAACATGCATGTTCACTTTTTACTCAATGTTCGGTTATATTTATTCGCTATTTTTTTTAGAGTGTAATGATATTGAGGTTATAGAAATACTTATTCGAGGAGTCGAGAAAAAGATGTTAGTAATCATTTGTCTTCAGATATTTTTTTTTTTTTTTGGGGGGGGCTTTCCAAATTCTCTGTAGATTTTTGCTTAATCAGATTTTTTCCCCTACAGAATATGAAAATCTGCATTATAATCTCGCTTTTTCGCCTTTTATAGTAGTTAATCTGAAAAAAACCCGGAACATTTTAACTCCTTTATCTAAAGGAGAAACCTGTGCTTTATATTTGCTTCGATTTTGGCGAAATTATGTTATGAAATGATACAATTACAACGTCGATTTATCGGTGCATATTTATGAAGTACTTTTGTATATACATTTTAATTCTTCCTTAGTCGAGTTCTGTTTTTTTCTATTGTTTAAATTTTAACCTTATAATGCCCATTCACAATGTTTCGCGCAATTTTTAATGAACTCATAAAAGTAGCTCCATTGTTTGATCACACCTATATAAGTGTATTCAAACAATCATTAGTCTAAGGGTAATAGAAATTAGAGCTCTATATGCAAGGCGTAAAACATTTTGTTTAAATAAAGAAATGCATTATAATGTGTTACAGTCTGGATTGTAATGTGAAATGACCCCCTTTAATTTGAGTATTTTACCAAAGTGAATCACATCTCTACATAGTTCACCGTGTGAACACATTGCGTACACTCACACTGTAAAAGTGTCCACAGTGTGAAAGTATCTTTACACTGTTCAATTGAAAATGTTTTCAATGTGAATCACATCGTCACATATTTCCTTATGTGAACGCACTGTGAACGCATTTTGGACATTAACAATGTAGAAGTGTCCATGTTGTGATAATATCTTCACACTAATGTATTGAGAATTTTGGCAGTGTGCATCACATATCTACATAGTACATTATGTGAACACACACAGTGAACTGTCCATGGTGTGATGATATCCAGTCAGACCGCAGGTCCCTGTGCTAATGAGCAAAAAGGCCAGATTCATCCAAATCATCTCGTGGCAGAATCCTCCTCCTTGCAAAATCTCGTGATTCGTGAGATTTTCTTTCTCTTAGAATTTACCTGATTTAACCTCAAGTAAAATGAAATATCATTGCACCATCAGATAGAGTAAATGTTACTCTTTCATGTTGGTCATTTACTTTGCATACAATATTTTGATAAATAAGTGAATTCCTGCCCTGAAAACGTGCCTCAAAACTGAATTTTCTTCCTCTGTTTTCTTTTGCAAATTGTGCAAAACTTTTTATTTTGAGCCTCAATGATATATATATCACCGTAAAGCTGAACTTCTCTACTTTCTCACTATGCCACTCTTGATATGCGGCACCTTTTAATCGGGTCAAGATCACACTTTTCCCACCAAGGTACAAGACGAGATTTATGAAATTTGTAGTTGCATGAAATCCAGAGTTCTGATTGGCTGGATAAGGTTTGCACAACAACAGGCGCGGGTAATTTGAGGAGATTACCACATGGGGAGTGTGACCTTCTCATGAATCCATGCACTGGAACCGTTGGAATTTGCCAGTGTGTGGTCTCTTTGACCAATCAGAGTGCAGTATTCTTGTTTTCAAGCTGCTTTTTGTACTTGGCCAATGAAAAGTGTGATCTTGACCCGATTAAACCAATTGTTATTTTGAAACCTATACCATTTTAAAGCATACATATTCAGCTTTATCATGATCTAAAAATATTTTGGGCTCAAACAAAAATAAAGAGTAAAAATTGCAGATTTTGTCAGGTGAAAATAATTATTTTGTAGCATGTTTTAGATCAAATGTTTAACCTATATTACAAAGTCTTTGAATAAATGCAAACACATGACCTGAAAGAATGATTCTTCTTCTTTACAATGATACCAACATCATAAAATTTGATGCCCAATTAAAGCAGCAATGACTAAATGAAAAGAGGTGTGTTGGTCCGCATCAAGCTCATTAAATATGCAAAACCCCTATAGTCATGAATATCACTTGGATGAAAGAAGCCTTTTTCTTGGGACCTGCCGACTGACTGTATCTTCACACTATTGAATTGATAATTTTGGCAGTGTGCATCACATCTGTACATAGCACATTATGTGAACACACTGTGAACACACACAGTGAACTGTCCATGGTGTGATGATCTTCACACTATTGAATTGAGAATTTTGGCAGTGTGCATCACATCTGTACATAGCACATTATGTGAACACACTGTGAACACACACAGTGAACTGTCCATGGTGTGATGATATCTTCACACTATTGAATTGAGAATTTTGGCAGTGTGCATCACATCTCTACATGTGAACACACTGTGAACATTCACATTGTAGAAGCGTCCACAGTGTGAAATGCCCTTCATATTTGAGTATTTTAACATAGTGAATCACATCTCTACATAGCCCATCGTGTAAACGCACTGTGAGGCACTGTCTTCAATCGTGTGACCATTTTTATAGTCATGTACATACACTGTAAAAACTGTGATGTTAAAACTGACACCAATTGGTGTTAATAGAGGACCACACCCTGAGGTGTTAAAACAACACCGTAGAGATTGAACATAACACCAAAGAGTGTAAATGTAACAACCATAGGTGTTGTAATAACACCTATAAGTGTAAAACTAACACCACCAATTTAACACTAGTGTAAAATAACTGGTGTGGTCCTCTATGTACACCGGTTAACACCACAATTTTTACTGTGTACATCTTTACTATTGTTAATATTTCATTCTGTTTACTACCATGGTAACAGCGAGGGTTCACATTTAAGATTTCCATGGTAATTGCCACAATGGCATGGCTACCACAGTTATAACTTTTTATGCTGCATACTCTAGAACGCGTCTGAACTTCTAATATCGAGGTATGAGGCGCTTTATGGCCCATAAGCAAGTATATATGTAAATGAAGGTGCCTCAGTAGTGGTAATATGAATGGGGATATAATGCTAATGTATTCATTTATTCAGTACTATTAACATTTTTCATTATTATAATTCATAGCTACTATCACTTTTTATGTGAATTTTAAAAACTGAAATGTTAAAACAGTATTTGAAAGGTTAGAGAAGGGACAAGTTCGTTTTCAACTTGTTGCATTTACTACTTTCAATTGTTCGATCCAACACTTAATCAATGGATGAAGTTTTATGCACGGTTCGATAAATCATTTGAAATACGGTTATCCCTCCTCCGACCTTTCTATTGATGATTTAACATTTCACGTATTAGTGTGTATCTACTCTATGAGCAGAGGGTAATAAATATTTTAAACGGAAATATTACAGGCATAATTCATGTGTACTTAGGTTTGGCAAGAAAGATTCTCATCAATGTAATGATATCAATAATTTAGAATTCATCATATTTTTTAATCTCAATTACAAGAAAAACATGTTTGTCAGTGTTTCTGTATGCTTGTACATTTCGGCAGATGTTTACGAACATCGCGTATTTTACTCTAGATATTCTGTCATGACCGTTATATGTAACTTATATAAATTAACACTCAGCGACATTACTATTGGTGTGGTTAATTTTAAAAGAGAGCTTTTTGTTTTACTGTTAACCTATTTAATGTGTGGTTATTCTCAGAAATAAAGTAAATTAAAGAATATATTCGTATTGGTCCCTTGGCTATTTTCTTGTGAATGCTACTTCTCCTGATTTTATTCAAAATAATAATATCATTTTGTTTGGCTTCACCTGTGCCTTGAAGGAAAAATGTGACCTGAATTACTGTGACCCACACAGCAAAAACTAATGTTAACCGGTGTACATAGAGGACTAAACCAGTTATTTTACACCGGTGTTAAATTGGTGGTGTTAGTTTTACACCTATCGGTGTTATTACAACACCTTTTTTTTGTTACATTTACACTCTTTGGTGTTATGTTTAATCTCTAGGGTGTAATTTTAACACCTCAGGGTGTGGTCCTCTATTAACACCAATTGGTGTCGTTTTTAACACCGCAGTTTTTACAGTGCACGTAACACTCCTCCCAACATACCATGTTGGTAGAAAGTAATATGCTTTTCAACCGCATTTCATTAGCCCCTTTCTTTTTTCACACAGTGTTTCTTAACCCCATAATATTTGCTTATCCGGGGTTAAAAATACTATTTTTTTTTGGTTTTTTACGAGAGTGTCTACATATCTCTATGGGGAAATGAAATAATCCCAATCAAAATTTTGTGACACGTCTCAAAAAGTAAAAAAAAAGATGTGTTTTTTTTTCTCACCAATGTTTACTATATCAACTTTACACTTATTGTTCAGAGCTTAAACAAGTGTATAAAATATCAAACAACGTTTAACTATTAATCTTTGCATAAAAATAAAAACAATGTTTTCTAAGTTAATCGGATCACTTTTTGTTTAATCTCCTTCAGTTGTACTCGGCTTGTTATATCTTTGTTTACTTGGGGGAACTGACATCGCAAAGAAACGCATACATTCGTTATTCTGAATCTTCGTTATTCCGAAGGTTCGTATTTCCGAAGGTTTGTTAGTCCGAAAACCAAATGATTAACGAACCTTATTTCGTTTTCGGACTAACGAACCTTCGGAACAACGAACCTTATTTCGTTTTCGGATAACATCGAACCTTATTTCGGTTTCAGATTATCGAACCTTCGGAATAACACCACAAAAGTTCGGATTAACGAACCCTTTTACGTTTTTGGATTAACGAACGTCGAGGTATAGGCAATTTACGTGTTTCGGAATTACAAACATTCGGAATTACGAAGTGTAATCGCAAAGAAAATAATAAGTGTATGAAAAATGAATTTACAATAAAGCAAAGTAGTCAGACGCTTATCTTTGGGTGCGGATTGCGTGGGGCCATGCGCCCTCTTTTTTTCACCCATAAAAATACCGCAATGACTCCATTATGCTCCTTGGACATATCAAACGGGCAGGTGAAAATCGGTCCTTATTTGGAAAGAATCTCTTTTCATTGGATTAATGTTTCAAAGGCCTTTTTCTTGAGCGAGTGAAATAAGCGATCTCTTTAGGAGCAGGTGTCGCTCATTGTTTTCCTATAGAGCGAACAAAAACAAAATCACCGTCCCTCAAAATATTATGGTCAATCCAGAAATAGCCTTTGACAGTAGTGGAATCTCATTCAAATATGGATATCATCGAATAGACTTACACAATTTAGAAAAGACAAGAGACAATATGAAATCTATTTTCTTAAAATATGCTGGGATTGACTGATATGGTATAGTTTACCGTTAATACAATTTAAAAAGTTTATATCAACCAGATGTTACATGGAACGGAATGAAAAAAATGAGTAGTTCTGAGGATGGATTATTTGGAATAGACTAAAGTTGGATATTATATGATAAATACCGATTCGTATTCATCAAAATAAAATGAAGACATATGGACTAGGGTCTACATTATTCAGGATTTTAAAAAAAATGTTACAATGCATAGATAAGATAAACCCCAATCTACTGCATTATTAATAAATATTAGTATTTACTGCTGTTTATTTTCTTGAGCCAGCGACCCCCAAAATAATGTAATTTCAGTATAAATATGCATATAGACTGTTTCCGAAGTAAGGCGATGAAAATCATTTGACCGTCTGATAGCCTGATCCTTTCATGACAAAGATGAGATTCTTGCGATGTAAAGAAATGTTACCCCATTCATACCCAAATGCATTTATTGATTTTCGTCGTCTGAGTAATGATTTTCATCAGCAGTCCTAGGGATTGGGTGATTATCGACCCAATTATGGCCTGTATTCTGAACTCAGGTTTAACTGAAACCGTGCATGGTCTACCTCTGTGCTACAATGATGGGAAACCAAACATGTCATTTGTTCTGATGGTAGGCGTATGGTTATTGCGTTATTTCCTAGTTCTTCAATGGTAACGACAATTATCTTATGTTTCCGTCCTAGGGTCAGTTGCAGAAAGAGTTGCGTTTAAACGCAAGTAAAAAAAAAATCAATCGCAAGTCCAAAATGCGCGCCGTTGATTGGTTGAAAATCAAGTTGCGCATGATTTTTAGAGTTGCGATTGATTGCAACTCTTTCCGCAACGGACCCCTGGACAGTTAAGAATGATCTGAGAGTAAAATGAGCTTAAACTGTGAACCTCTTCTATTTCAGATTAATGCCACAGTTGGATATCCATAGATAAACCACAACTTTAGACCGGAGTTAAAATTAAACCCGACTTTAGTATACGGGTCCATGAGTTTGTTTCTAACAAAACATACAATAACTTTAGGCGTATCAAACGAATAAAACCATAATAACTCTGCTGGGGGCAAGATCCCTCAGGGATGTCAATGAGGAACTCGTTATTCTAATGAAAATTAGTGATGCCTGCAAACTGCATGGGGGCGGGGGGCTTCTTCAAAGGACGCCATAGCAACTCGTGTCAAAGCATGCACACAACGAGTTGCCTTTTCGCACCGCTGTGTTTGCATTGTCATTGCACACAGGACTTTGGAAAGTTTATGGGACTATGTAAGTGCCGTGTGCAAATAAAGAACTCGCCGTCTCTCTCTTCCCCATAGCGGCCTGTGTTATTCGCGAAGGTTTGAAGTATTTGCACACCACCCCAAAGCTTTTCACTCATTTTGACACAGAACTTTGGACAAACCAGAGACAAGGAGGAACCATGGCGGTGTTAACGCGTTATAGTGTTGTGGGCATACCACTACTTTTACTTTTCCTCCAATCTTGCTCGGTTTCGGCGGGACAGGATTTGTTCAGACCCAGACGAGAAGCAGACGACCACGATCACGACCACCATTCAGATGAGGAACACTTTGTAGCTGTCGGAAATTATCTTTTAGATCAGGAGTTATCCGCACAGAGAACTTCCGGTGATTTTGAGGAAAATCATGACCAAAACATTACTTCAACACAAGTCGACATTTTGGTTTTGACGCTCTTTACAAGGGTTGGATGTGAAAGTCTTGTCGATAACTGCTCCAAGGTAGAAACAATTACTTTTTTTCAATGTTTTAAATATTCAAATTAACGTCTTCAATATCATAGGCCTTCTTGTGGATTAACTGCTATTGAACTTATTTAACATTGCATAATCATATTCTATCAATAGTAAATTTTCATGGAATAACATGATACATCAAAATGATTACAGAATCCTGACAGATATTTGATTTGCATTTTCAAAAGACTTATTCCATATAACAATCTAAATTAAGCATTGGGTGATTTCAGTGCTGGTGTTTGCCTTGGTGTTAGTGTTGGTGTTGAATTTTGGATTGCTTCCCTTAGCTATAAAACTTATTCAGAGTTTGTAAAACTGATCGAGACCACATTATTGACATCTCAACAACTAGTGAGTGACTTTTCAGGACCATCTTCATTTCTTGTGTGGTGTTATAATCGTGTAAAAATTGACCTAACACCAACACCAAAAGGTCAACACCGTACTTGAAATCACCCATTGTAACAGAGGGTCGTGGGTTGGATACTAGCCATAGTGTAATACCCTGAACATCAAAAATATTTTTTTGCTAAATGTTATTCCGCACTCAATCCAAGGCTCTGTAACACAAAGGTTTGAGATGAATTACAAATATGAAAGAACGGCATTAATTGGTCCCCAGTCAGTATTTTAAACAGAGTGCCTATGCAACGATGACCTTGATTGGTCATTTAAATTTGAAAAACGACCTGAAATAATTCATAAAAGCTATCATCTTTATAATTTTGTCATTATTATTACTATTATGTTTATCATCATTATTATTATTGTTATAATCATTGTTATCATTCATATTATTATCATTGTTATAATTATTTTTTTTTCAATATTATTATTGATTTAATTCATTTAGGATTGCGTTGCTCTATGTTTTTACTACATGCATTTATTTCGAAGAAAAAATCTATAAAAAAACAATGAAAGAAAAGCTTAAAAAACCCCGAAAAATACAAAAACTATGTTTTCTACTCCATTATCCTAAACTTACCAAATATTGGATGTATTCTACAAAACATCACATACATGTTCTGGGCGCCTTTTTACAAAGACTTGGTATGATAACAATATTTTATACCAATTTTACTTTCAGCCAATCAGATTTGAGAATTTCGGTAGCCTTAAAACTGATATCGCGAATTTGTTATTAAAGTGAAACGACCCCCTGAAAAGGGCTTATTGCTCTAATCAGATGACTACAACGGCTCGTCATGTGACGCTAGGGGCTTGTCACGTGATTCGTACACAATGATATTGACTTATCCCATATAGTGAAACGCGTCATTGTTATATTCTTTTCATCTAATTCCAGGTGGCGCCAAGTTATATTGATTGAAAAGGCGTGTGAGGGGGTGGGGCAACCGATATATGACGTCATTTTATTCTAAATTGAATATTCGGTATAATATTGGTGAAACCTGCCCAGACCGGTTTTTTATACTCCTCTTCCTTCCATTTTTATAATTATTCTTCTTTATTTGCTCTTCAATTTTTTTTCCGAAGTCACAGTTTGGTAACCTGGAGGAAAACAATCGCAATAGTCCTTACCCATCCTGGGTATTAACAACCCCCATGGCAATTTTTAATTTCATTTTCATGGTGGCTCTGAATTTCTGAAACAAACAAGATCGCACATGGTCCGTACACAGTAAAAACACTGTTTGAAAATTTGTACAAAGTTGCTTACGATATGAACCTTACAGGAGTTGTTTAACACTTAGCCAACCATGCTGAATTTATTGAAAATGAATATCAAAGATTACATTTTAATGTGTAAATTTTTAAAAACTTCTTAATTCTGTTTAAAGGTCAAGTCAAGTCCATCCCAGAAAAAAAGTTGATTTGGATAAATAGAGAAAATTCAAACATGAATAACGCTGAAAATTTCATCAAAATCGGATGTAAAATAAGAAAGTTATGACATTATTTTTCACAAAACAGTTCTATGCTCAATTCAGTAATATGCAAATGAGATAGTCGATGATGTCATCCACTCACTATTTCTTTTGTTTTTTATTGTTTGAATTATACAATATTTCAATTTTTACAAATTGGACAAGGTTCCCCTTGCTTGAACCACAAAATGTTGAAATAATGGAATTACGTGTTCAGGGAGGAATGAAACTTTGTTTCACATGACATTGACGAGAAAATCAAAATATTTCTATTTCATTTAAGAAATACAAAAGAAATAGTGAGTGGGTGACGTCATCGGTTCCCTCATTTACATACCGACCAGGATGTGCATGGAACTGTTTTGAAAAATTAAGCGAAACTTCAAAATGTTATAACTTTCTTATTTTACATCCGATTTTAATGAAATTTTCAGTCTTGCGCTTGTTTGATTATTTTTTTCCTTTTAAAATCAGTTTTTTGTTGGGGTGGACTTGTCCTTTAAACATCTGCTGTAAGGTTCATTTAGAGTCAAAATTCTTAACAACGTTTTTTACTGCGAATAGTCGGAATTTTGCGACCGGTGGAATGTTTTGCATATTGAATTTAATTTCTTGACATCGTCAGAACCTTACTGTTGAATAATATTGTGTCATCAAACCATTATAATTTTGAACAACATCAACCACAAACAAATAAGTTTGGGAAAGAAATGGACTGGTATTGATTTATCGCCAAACCGATCTTTGAAGTCATGTCGATATTTGCCTATTGATTATAAATTCATCATTACTCATTTTAATCATTTCTTTAATGGTGAAGGATCTGAAAATAACAAAAAAAATTGTCAATATCGCAATATAAATCGCGAAACTGGCTAGCAGACTGTCTGCAAACTACTGGACTGAAAGTCCCGAAGTTTGATTTGCACATATAGTTTTTACTAATTCAAATTATAGCTTTTTTTAGTTTCGCTGAACGATCACTCGCGTAATTTTTTTTTTCACCATACATCTCAAAATTGGTAATTGGTCTGCACTATAAATCATTTTCACCAGATTTATTTGTGAATACCGTCATACTGATCTGTAGATCAACCAGCTTCTAATGAGATTCCTATTCTTACAATTGAATTTTCGAACACACCATCCATGATTCGAGTGCACTAGTTAGAATAACCTATATTTTCTTCCTTTGTTTCAAAGTTAAGAACTGTGTGCTATCATTATAATATCCAAGCAAAATAATGTGCACTATGTTTTATATGTATTGTGGATACTTTTTTATAAATATATAATCCTTTACTATCTTACAATAATGACCGATCAATGCAACTAGTCGTTGGTACAAGTCAATAGCAAATTAAGTGACTGGTCACGTGATGGATTTCATCGAATCACTTGATCAGGATCCATATCACTGTTTTGTTAATATTCAAGTACCACATCATTTGGAAACTGCACCAAAATGGGCACTTGAACAAAAATGTGCAAAATCAGCCCTCCGAACCTGCCCTAGATAGCTCCATAATTCGCCAACGCATAACTCTGGTATATTCGAATTTGTGAATTGGCCTTTGTACGTTGACAGTGACGGTCTGTCGTTGTAATCAGCGTAATTCATGACTAGCTGTTACAGACGTTGGGATTATTGTTGTGTAATTATTTTTGTATTACCCTTTTGAATTCAAAGTTCATGAATATAAAACTCTTTTTTGTTTCTATTTGCCGCAGTGCGCCGATGATTTTCAGAATGATTTATTCAGCGCCCTCAGCGTTGACCCGACAAACGGCTTCAGTGAGGATGTCTTTCACGAAGCAGTGCCGCTACTGCTCTATGCCCTGTTTGACCTGGATGCCTTGTGCGCCGCTGGGCCTGGCGGGACAGACCTTGATGAGGACATAGTTCTTGGGGAGCTGATGTCTGCCGGAGAAAACGGGACGAATACCACCATGTCTGAAGAGGACCTGGAAGAAATATTGCATGTGATCAGTGAGAATTACACGGCTACAACCCAAGCAACGGTAAAAACCAGGAAGACTATGTCCGAGCCCTGTGTCCCATTTCATAAAAAAAAACTTGTTGTGATAGCAAGTCCGACTGGAATGGCAATTTCCATGATAATACCGAAAATTCTGCTTTTTGATCCGCTTTTCTCACGAAATTTGACATCCCATCAAGAGTTGCTATCATAGCATCTTGCGAGAGTTGCTGTTATATCAACTTTTTTTACGAAACGGGGTCCAGGACTCATTCAAAGATTCTGCGACCCGCGTTCTGAACTCAGAATATACTAGTAGTTAAATCATGATTTAATTTACTAACTACTACAAAAATTCAAGGACTTTAGGGGGTAGAGCTTGATATTTTCAGACTAGAATCGATAAATAAAGAGTTTAGTCTAACATTGCATGTTGTCTCTATTCCCGGTAGTAACGGCATTTCTTATTTATTTCTAGCCAACCTTTAACCCATTTCAAAGTTGAATTGGTTGGATCCTATACAATCACACGGAACTACAGAATTTGGTATTCATCGGATTTGATTTTTTATGAACATTGGACTAACGTCATTAGGTCTGCGTTGAATAGAACCGATGGCAAATTGAGCCTTACTGCGGGATATTCTGTGGGAAAAGTAGCCCTAAAGTGTTGTCATTGATAGGTTATTTAATTCATTTTCTTTCCTTCTTATAGAGGTTTCCCACTTTACATTCCTTTTCGTTATTTTGAATATTACAGTGTTTCGATGTCGAATCGGTGTTTACCGCAACTGTTGAGGACCACGAAGCCGGGGCGAACGAAAGCGAGATTCATAGCGTCGCCGAGGAAGTGATCAACAGCATTCTTCATGGATACTGCATCGGCGAGGCAAGTTTGCCATCTACCGACGATTTTGTGGATGCAATTTTCGACTCCTACGCCTCAGATGGAGTCATTCCTGAAGAAGGTAAAGCAAAAAGATTCAGGGTCCATTTCATTAACATTTGGGGCTAGCAAGCTGTAGGTTATGTCATATTTCCTTTATTCCGATTAGCTGAAAAGAACAGATACTATGGTACCTGTCTGATAAATCAGAATTTGTCCGGGAAAAAATCCGACAGGTCGTTTCATGAAACGCTCCCAAGTGGTAGCCCAGGCAACTGTTCAGAGGGGACTTTACTTTTGACATGGGAACACACTCTTACCAAACATCGAAAGTTAAAAAAAAATATAAAATAAGTTTGAAGAATTTTAAGAACAGTCAGATCAGCCAGTACTTGAATGGCGTGTGATGCAAATTATAATAATGATAACGCAGTTCTTGTACATGTAGTAAAGCGCATATCACATTATTTCATAATGTCCCTATGCGCTTTGAAAGGACTGGGATAGTATTACCCTGGCTTTGGCCCCGCATCCCTTTTTTTTACAGCGCCTTGGCATTTCAAGGAATAAATTCCTGCCAGGTACTCATTCATTTCACCTGGGTTGGTGCAGCCCAAATGCGGATAAATTTCTTTCTGAAGGAATTTACGCCATGGCTGGGATTTGAACCCACGAACCTCTGTTTCAACGTCAGAAGACTAATCCTGGGCCAAAACGCTCCACATTATCATGTAGAAATTGTTGTTATAATCGTTGTCGTTATTGTCACAATCGTGGTGATAATTATGATTTAATATCTATCTTCATTATACACGTAGATCAAGGATTGACATGTTGGTTATTGTAATCATTATTTGTTAGACTGAATACGTAATATATACTCGATGGCCCATATTCTGAAGTCAGGTTTAACTTTAGACCATGGTCACTCTGTGCTAAAATTATGGGGATCCAAAATTGTCAAAATGTATATTATAGTGTTTATTTCTTTTGTTTACTGTGCTCTTTCCTGATTCTTTGATGGTGAAGACATTTATCATATTTGTACTTCCTAGGCAATGGGGGGAGAGTCAAATGAGCTAAAATGTTATATCTCTGCAGTTCGTGATTTATGTCACTATTGGCTATCCATACTTAAATCACAACTTTAAACCGGAGTTTAAGTTAAACCCGACTTCAGAATACGGGCCAATATACTCAATTGTTTGCTTTAAAAGTTTGATATTTCATTTTAAGAATTCAAAATAACAGTATTACAAGGAGTATAGATATAATGGCTAGTTATTGTCAAACATACCGAATGAATGTTATAGATAGGCTCACTAAATCTGCCAACATTGTTTGTTTTTAGAATTCGAACATTTGATTTCCGATCTTGGTATTGGGGGCTCTTCTGGGGACCATGACGACCACGACGACCACGATGACCACGATCATCGTCGAAGGAGACATGTCGACATTCCGGTGGCAGCGGTGGGATACATACATCGGACGGAGCGTGCCGTGGATGACCACGATCATGATCACGATGGTCACTCGGAAGAATTAAACGTATCTGCTGTAAGTGCCTGTCTACATTTATACAGAGACGGCGCGCGGCGCCACAAAAATATAATGGCCCGAATTCACAAAGGTGGTTTTGAAAACCCACGGTTGAGTCCATGGTTTATGTAGATTTCCTGTATAAATTACGCTTAATTTAGCGCGTATCGGGCGCGTATGCAAGAAATGTCCAATGCTAATGCGCGCTTTTGTCACAGTGTGCCAAATTGACGCCTGTTATCATTGTTAAATACGCTATTTTATTCATGAGTCCACTGGGAAAATGAAGCATTAATATAAGGAATAAGAGGCAATATTGAAAAGGGTTTGCATGATGAAGTAATAATTTTCGTGACTTTTGCATTGAAAACAAAAAAGAAACCATGAAAAATCAACCTGTGGCGTTCTTGATGAAATTAATAAAATCATGTTTTAAAGGAAATGCTAAAAAAAAATAAACCTTGAATAACTTGATATCATTTTTTTTTTCATTTCGAATTTGTATCGGATTCAAGTCGATTTTAGCTACACACATTCATTTTCACCCCCCCCCCCCTCTCTCTGTTCTTATAAAGCTAGAAAGTAAGTGACCTCACCCAATTATAACCAGATTTCACCTCAATATTACTCAATTTGAACTCCATATTATTCAATTCAAATATCATTGTAGATGCTGCATAAAGCATGAATAGTGGCAGCTGTCTTGCAAATGAATATTCACCCTTTGACATGTGAATGCGTTTTTATCACTCAGACATGCTACACAGGGGAGGAACTCCTAGACATTCATGGAATCGACCACGAAGCTGGTATCACCGAGTCCCAGTACGCAGCCCTGTGTCCATCCCTGGTCCAGCAGATCCTTTCCGGTGTGTGTAGCAGTGATGAACATGATGACCAAACTGATGCGATTACAAACGCCGAGAGTACGTAATTTTAACAATAAAAAAGAGATATTATCAAAATACTATAGTACTGTCGATGATAATGATGATGACAATGATGATGATGATGATGATGATGATGATGACGATGATGATGACGATGATGTTGTGATGATGACGAAGACGATGATGGTGATGATGTTGATGATGGTGGTGATGATGATGATACTCATAGTGCTAAAAGAAATAGTACTATCCGATGTCAGCAACATTGCTGAACACACCTTGCAATTTTCCTCATTGTTTTTTTTTTTATTTTAGTTTGGGGCTATGGTAACCTGGTCGTCCTCATCATCAGTCTCCTTGCCGTTTTCGGGGCTATTTTTGTTCCATGCATGTCCGGTTTCGTATACGAGGCTGTTATTCAGACAATGATGGCGCTTGCCGTAGCAACGTTGACAGGGGACGCCTTGTTACATCTTATACCGCAGGTAACCACTCTCTGTATAAAATGCAAAGGAGCTGATCAGGGACCCGTTTCATTAGGATTTACAACTGTTGTAACCTTGCCATTATATGACAGCTACCTTGGTAACAGGGCTCAGCAGCCAATCAAAATCAATGTCCCAATGGTAGTGGTAGAAATGGAAAAGTTAAGCAGTTGTAACTCTTTATGAAACGGGTCCATGGTCCCTATTCACTCTCCTCTCGGGTGATAGTATTGACTAATCCCTTTGGTGCAAACTGTGGAACTGTGCATGCTTGTGGCCACCGCACACCTTACGACTGTTCGAGAACCGATTTTGGAACAAATCGCATTTTGCTCATTTTCTGAAAATGTGAATGGAACATATCATTTTATTTGAGGTTAAAATTAATTGAAAGAATACTAATATAACCATTTTGAAAAATTGCAAGCCTATATTTTAGAGTTAAGTCCAAATTAATTTCAAATCGTAGCCAATCGTACGACTGCTATGACGTCATTACGACTGGATATGAAATTCGCTTTTATTCTATGAAGGATGATAGCATATTCACAGATTTGAACATGGGCATTCGTACGATGATTTAGAACATTACACAGTAAGACATTCCATGTCTCAATATTAGCATTAAAGTCTACTAAATTTTATTCGGAAATCGGGTCTCAGATAAACCTGAAATTGATAAAAAAACAGGCCTCAATTTTTTAAAGGAGTATGAGAAATGTAGTTTCATTTTTTTTTATTTACTCGAAGTGAATTATCATTGAGTTTCTCGCACCATTTATTCTTGCATTCATGCACTCTATTTCCCACATAACGGCATCATGCAATACAAATTATTCAAAGAAATATGCAAATTTCATCTCCAACTATGAAACTTACTGAACTTTCAATTGCTTGACGTTCACTCGGTAGCAAGTAGTTCAGGAAAAAAAATTGAAAATTTTGACATGGGATAATTTGTTCTCATATATTGGCATATCTTACAATTGATCTATATCTCGGAATTTCACCCCAAAGTGCCTTAATCATGTAAAACATGTTAAAGTAATGAAAATCGACCGACAGGCCTATTCTCAAAGGGCAACCGCTCTTTATTTTACTCGAAATAAACAGTCGTGGACTTTGGTCGTTCTCACATTCAATCAACGCGAAAGACCCCTCAAGTCTGCGCATGAGCAGACGAAGTAGCATCCATCAATATTCATAAACTCCATGCCATCCAAGAATCGCTCCGCTTCTGAGAGCAAGAAATAGAAAGTTTTCGCAGTCACCACACATGCGGCCGCTCTACAATTCCTTAGAAAATGCAAATCAAATCAGCTAAGAGGCTCTGTCGAAAGTTGGTAGACCGGGTGGTTGTTTCATAAAGCTGTTCGTAAGATACGAATGACTTTACGCACGACTGGTGATCCTTTCTTGTGCTATGTGATATCACTATGTAATTGAGTTATGACCTAAGAACATGTTCCAGTCGTGCGTAAAGTCTTTCGTAACTTTACGAACAGCTTTATGAAAAACCCACCCGGAGAGTAGGGTCGTCTCGTGACTCTGGACAACTATATTTGCAACTGTTCTTCCGGTCCAAATCTGCGGATGATTTGCTGTCCCGGTTCTCCAACTTTCGCCAAAAGCCTCTCAGCTTATTTGACCTATTTACATTAAAGAGAGCGGTCGTTTAGTGATTGCCAAAACTCTCTAAAGTACGGCTTACAAAAAAGTACGGCTTACAAAATAAGCTGAGAGGCTTTGTCGAATGTTGGTAGACCGGGACAGTAGCGTCGTCACGTGACTCTGGACAACTATATTTGGAACTGTTCTTCCGGTCCAAATCATCTGATGATCTGCTGTCCTGGGGAGCGTTTCATGAAGGGAATTCGTCCGACAAGTTCTGTTTTATCCGACAATTACCATAGTAACACTACCTCTCAGCCAATCAGAATCAAGGAAAGATGTCAGATCTGACAACTTGTCGGACAAAAATGTTGATGAAATGCCCCCCTGGTCCTCCAACTTTCGACAAAAGCCTCTCAGCTTATTTTACTCGTATTTTCAAAGGAATTGATGTGTTGTAGAGAGAGAGGATGCTTAGTGATGTACAACTTAAGGCGACCGCACACCTTACGACTGGTCTGCGACCCGATTTCAGAATAAAACGTAGTATAGTTTGATGCTAATATTGAGACTTGGAATATTTCACTGTGTAATGTTCTAAATCATCGTACGATTACTTATGGTCAAATCTATGACTATGCTGTCATCCTTCTTAGAATAAAAATAATTTGATATCTAGTCGTAATGACGTCCTACATGTAGCAGTCGTACGATTGGCTACGATTTGAAACTAATTTGGCTTTTACTTCAAAATATAGGATTGCAATCTTTCAAAATGGTTGTAATATTAGTATTTCAATTAATTTTAACCTGAAATGAAATCATATGTTCCATTCTGATCTTCAGAAAATGAGTAAAATGCGATTTGTTCCAAAATCGGATCGCGAACAGTCGTAATGTGCATGCGCGGTGGCCTTAACAAAAACACTGACTACACGTCCCCCTCTTCTTTTTGCAGGCTGTCGGATTACATTCCCATGGTGGGTCGGGCCACGACCACGCCGACCACGGCCCGACCAGCCCCGAGCTAGCCTATGTATGGAAATGCCTCGTGATAGTGGTATTCATCTACGTGTTCTTCCTGATCGAGAGGATTGCTAGTATGACCGGAGTAAGTATATACAGACATGCAAGATGCAGGCACACCAAAGGTATCGACTCCAAACCAATCAAGTTCAATGTAATGGAAGTATCCTGTTCAGTTTGGGCGATGTGACTGATTCTTTATTTCTTTGTTAAAATTTCTCATGTTGCATCGGCCTCTCTCCTTGATATATTGTTATTAGTAGTAGTGTTATTACAAGTACTACTTGTAGTAGCATTAGTAGTGGTAGTAGTAGTAGTTGACCCTTTTAATATATATATAAACATTTTAATTTTTTTTATAGATTAAGACAGACTGTTCAGAAAGTAATTTTGTATTTCACTCTCTTCCTTTTTATTTCATATCCGTTACTCTTGTTTTTCTTTTATTATTATAATTGATTTTCTAATTTATTTATTTAAGTATAATTTTTAGAGGGGGGGGGGGGGCACAAGCCCCAACTATACGCCAGTGTTATTATTTTTTTATTAGGGTTGTTTTTATTATCATATTATTATAGGTGTTGTTATCATCATCATCCTTATCATATTCTTCTTCCTCTTCTACTTATTCTTATGATTATTAATTATTATTTAGATATGTTAACATTTTTAATTATTATCATGATCATTATTATCTTCACTATTATCTTTATCATTATAATTGATTCTATCATATATAATTATGATCATTTCATTCGTTTCTCCCCAGGTCTGTGGACATGATCATTCCTTAGATAAGGCAGCAATGGGAACAGACACAGCTAAGACCCCCATTACCGCCTTCCAACGGACCACAAAGGTGTCCGATTCTACGCGGGAACTGGTAAGAACATTTTGGCTTTTCTTTGTCAACCCCACAGGGGGAGGGGCGTTGGGGGCACTCACCTATATTGGCGGTATGGGTATGCGCGATCCATTTCGCGCCTTTCCAGCCTTTCCTAAGCATATCCTTTTCACCATTTTTTCATTGCCCAACGGTTCTCCCTCCTTCCTAAGCCCCTATTTTTCATGCTTCAGTTCCCGCCCCCCCCCCCTCTATTTCATGATACAGTTTCCAAGTACCCCATTTCTTTGCAGAGAGCCATCTGACTTGTAAGTTGTTAAGCCTCAGTTTTCATAAGGAAATCAGTTCTAAAAGGGATGGTCTGGGTTGAAAGTATAGCTTAATAAATAGAGTAGAATTCACTCAGCAAAATGCCGAAAATTTCATCAAAATCGGATAACAAATAACAAAGTTATTGAATTTTAAAGTTTAGCAATATTTTGTGAAAACAGTCGTCATGAATGTTCACTAGACGGGCTGATGACGTCACATCTCCACTATCCGTTTTCTTATTTTGTATTTTATTATATGAAATTAGGTTTATTTCATTTTTTCCTCCAAGAACTAGAAAAATTGGATTGAAACTGATTTAGTGCTTTAGATATTTCTTGCTGCAACTTATTTCATTATAAGGGAGACATATTATTCACACAAATACGTAAAAATAACTGTATTATTTGTTATCCGATTTTGATGAAATTTTCGTCATTTTGCTCAGTGAGTATGGTTTCAGACTTAGGGTCCTGGGAATAATTTATTGCCTGTAGGTCCTGATGTAAATTTGAAAAGCGAAAAAAATGTTTTCATTGCAAAATAGAGGTCAAATCGGTCCCGAGAATTATGAAAAGCAAAAAAAAGCAAAAAAACAACAAACAAACCAAAAAAAGAAGCAAAAACAAACAATTAAACAAAACAAAATGAAACAAAATGAAAGTTTTTCGCTAAAAAATGGAGGTTGAATTGGTCCCAAGAAATCTGAAAAGCAAAAAAGAACAACAAAAAGTTCATTTTGGTAACCATGGTAACTGACATTTATTAATATTTACACATCTCTCAGAATACCTGGAACACCCCTCTTCCCAGAGTTATGGGTCCAAACACCCCTACCGTTTCGAAAACTGAGTGCCCGCCCCCAGGGTAAGCTCCTTTGTTCCATGTTTTACTTTTCTTTGACAGAGTCACTGCTATTTGGATAATTTCAAGTTCATTCATTTCTTCTATTTATAAATAATATGATTGACATGCTTTTCGATACATTCGAGATCACTATGAATTATGAATCGAAAATCAATAAATAAATCGAATTATTTACTTCAATTAAATAACTCTTTTAACACATTCTTGTATAACAAATTTGGCGATTTCTAGCGAAAGTCCTTCATTATTTTATATTACGGGTAAAGAAACGAGAATAGCTCCTGCCAAAAAAAAGGTTAGTTTCACATGACTCCAAAATGTCAAACCATCATCGAGAGTTCCGAAACGTAGGACGAACTGCTGATCAACAAATTTCGACAAAGACCTCTTAGCTGTTCATTGTGATATGAAAGGCATTTTGAATAATATTCACGATGTTCTTGAACATCTTATTATTATGTTTTACAGGCAACGGCTGAGAACGGCGAAGATGAGAAGGTCAGATACATGAAAGGTAAATTTTATAATTTTTAAGCATTCTTTGTCTTCAAATCGTTTATGTAAGCAGTATGGCAGATGCATCCTTCCCCTAGGTCCGATATCGGATAGATGATTTTTTTTTATAAAAGGAAAAAAAGAGCTTAAGTAGAAAAATAATTAACCTACGTCAGCGACTCGCTGGATCTTTGTGGACGTAGACTGGTGGAAAACGGGTCAAAGGCAATGGAGTTTTAAAAAGAAATGGTTGTGAAATTAAAGTGAACTTCCATAAAAACAAGACTCGAATGCCTGTCATGCCAAAGCACAACAGAAAAGTAATGTCGAAAATTGGTGATTCAAAATACCAATTTAGTTCTGGACTCTGACAGAGAGACATAATTGCAACATAAGTCAGCTCCGAAACTAAGGACGAAATCAGAGCGCTATTCCGGTTCACCAAATTTCGACAAACACCTCACCATTAACATCATTATCATCAACATCATCGTCATTATCATCAATATCATCCTTACCATCAACGTCATCATCATTATCAACATCATCATTATCATCAACATCATCATCGTTATCATCAACATCATCATCGTTATCATCAACATCATCATCATTATCATCAACATCATCATCATTATCATCAACATCATCATATTATCAACATCATCATCGTTATCATCAACATTATCATTATCAACATCACCGTCATTATCATCATCCTTATCATCATCATTATCATCAACATCATCCTTACCATCAACGTCATAATCATTATCAACATCATCGTCATTATCAACATCATACTTACCATCAACGTCATCATCATTATCAACATCATCATTATCATCAACATCATCATCGTTATCATCAACATCATCATCATCATCAACATCATCATCATCATCTTCGCACACTTTGAGCGCACTACTTCACATGCTGTTGTAGAATGTCTACGCAGCGATATCAAATTTCATTCGATGGGCATTTTCAAAATGTCAATACATTTTCTGTGTTGTTGAATCCGTCTCTTTTTCAAATTCCCTCCAGGTTGTGGGACCGTTCCTTTCATGATCGTAATGGGGGATGCTCTGCATAACTTCGGAGATGGACTTGCGATCGGAGCTTCCTTTACTCTCGGGATCTCTGCTGGACTCAGCACGAGCATCGCCGTGTTCTGCCACGAGCTGCCTCACGAGTTAGGTAATTGCGTCTTGTACATGTTTCAAAATGGTCAATTTCTAATTTCTCAGTAATTATCATTAACGATGAATGCATGTTATGATATAGCGCTATTTCCACCTTGATAAAAAAATGCCCGATGCATTTTAAGAAAGAGAGAGAGAGAGAGAGAGAGAGAGACAGGAAGAAGAAGAGACTTCTGTTTTAATAGAGCGTCATTTTCATGTTAAGTAAGCGACACACACTCGTTTTCAACTGAGCGGCAGAGGTTGTTGATTGAGCGGCAAAGTGCTATTTGAGCACCGAAACAGAGATAAATTACTGTCATTTAAACACATGTTTAACAAAATAAGGTTGTTTTAATTTTTAAGATCCCGTAAAAGAAGGAACCATACATAGTAAGAACGTTGTTTAAAATGTTTACACAACGCTGGCCTGGCTATTATGAATTTTTTAAGTAGTCGTTTGAGTTTTTAAACGAGTATTTGCAATTGAGAGAAGAAGAAGATTAAGAGAGATAAAAAACTGTCATTCGAACAGACGTTGAAATATAAAAAATACAGGGTTTGTGTTTCTGATGCCGTGTACATGGTGTAAGAACAATACATATTAAAAACGCTGTTTAAAGGTCTATACATGTTTAACGTTAGCATTTGAAACAACCATGCTTATTTTGTTACATGTTGAATATTAAACGTTGTCGCCTTTAAACAAGTGTTTAAACCGTGTAACAAGTACTCTAAAGTTCATGTCGTAAACAGCGTTGTATAACTTTTAATTATCTTTGTTTAATGTGTACCTTGTTACTAAAATGATTTCAGTGGGAATGATTAGAGTTCGTTTATGTTGGTGAATCTTGGTGAATCTTAAAGGGGAAGTTCACCCTGACAAAAAGTTTATTGTAAAAATAGCAGAAAAAATAATTAAAAATATTGCCGAAGGTTTGAGAAAAATTCATCAAATGATTAAAAAGTTATTAGAATTTTAATTATTTGACTTGTGACGTCATATGCGAGCAGCATTCCTACATAGCGAATGGCAAAAAATCAATGAAATGTCATTTTCTCAGAAAACTGAAAACGTTTTTCACTGTACCTTTTGTATATCAATAGACGAATCCCTTCACACTCAATCATGAATAGAAAACAAAATAAGTCATCAGGAACCATACAAAATTTCAAATTCATGCACTTTATATTACATAACACATTGGGCAGCTGCTCGTTTATGACGTCACAAATCCAAAACTTTGATCTCTAACAACTGTCTTACACTGTAACGGATTTTCCTCAAACCTTCACCAATATTTTTCATTATTTTTTCTGCTATTTTTACAACAAAGTTTTCTTCAGGGTGAACTTCCCCTTTAAGTTAATAGTGATTGTAAAAAGAATCCCCAGTAGACTTTACTTTATTGTTTTATTGAGTGATAAAAGGAGGGGATCAAATAAAGAAGGGACGTGGAGATATTTGCAACAGAAACGCGACTTCTTTGATACACCGACTTCTTCTTAGTTCTTCATTTCTAACATGTATGTTCTTATTAAGCCGTCTACTTCAAATGACACTGAAACTGTATTGCTTAGTCAAAACTTTCATGACAAACAACAGCCTTCTTCTCCTTTTGAACTTCTTCTCCTCGTCCTTCTCCTTTCTTTCTTTCTTTCTTTCTTTCTTCTCCTTCTTCTTCTCTTTCTTCTTGTTCTTTCTTTTTTTTCTTCTTCCCTTCTTCTTCTTTTCCCCTTCTTTATGTTCTTCTTTGTTTCTTTCTTTCGTTCTTTCTTTCTTCTTCTCGGGTCACTACACAAGTCATGTCAAGTGTATATTAGGGTTAAACATGTTAAAAGACTCCTGCATGGGTCCAGTAATATAAAGGTTAGCGATTTGATCATTACTAAGCATTGTGCGGCGGGCCCATGATCTTTGGCAGCAGCAACCATAAATGAATAAAAAATTAAATGAAATTTAAATGTAATTGAAACGATTTTTGCCCTCTTATATATATATATATATATATATATATATATAATCTATTTTTGTTGTTGTTTTGGCAAGGAAATTATTCACACCTTGCCACTTTCCACACGGTGCCAAAAGGGTAGCTGGTAGGATGTGGAAGTAATTTTGGCTTTTCCAGTATTGTGTGCGCCTCATTAGCGACTAGCTGGAATACTCACGATTCCATCGTGTGCGGTTATCACTAATTGAATCCGATAGGCGTATGCAAAAACAATGATGAGCGCGTAGATACAGTATGTCCTACGCGCATTATGAAACCGGTATTTTTATATGACTTAGAGCCTGTCGCACTTAAATTCCAAATTGCATGCGGCATAAAAGACCTGACCGCATTGGTAAGATCATGCTATGAAAACGCGCACTACTGCAAATTATTTAATAAGATTGCGTGTTATTATGGTCTACGCGTCGGCATTTAAGTGCGACTGTCATACCTAAAGCTTTCTGAAGCACCCCCATATTATTATTATTATTATCATAATATTATTTTCATATTGTAAAACTATTACATCTCTGATTTCTCTTTCAAAAGGGGACTTGGCCATTCTTCTTAACCAAGGAATGCGCCTGCCAATAGCGGTGTTTTGGAACCTTCTCTCCGCGTGCACCTGCTTTTTGGGACTGTGGGTCGGCATCCCTCTCGCGCAGACGCAGAACGCAGCGGAATGGATTTTCGCTGCTACCGCCGGCACGTTTCTGTACGTTGGACTTGTACACATGGTGAGATCATCTAATTTTCTGACTCAAAATCATAAGCAATTCCATAGCAATTTTCTGGAACGTGGAGCTATGGGGGATTGTACTAATTTGGCATAAGGGTAAACAGGCAATGACAATTGTATAGCCACCTTATACCGAACACCTTTTTTAATAATGTTTTTGGACCATGGCGAAATAGAAGTTCAAAAGTACTCGAGGAATTGATCCAGTGCCCCATTGCATAAAAGTTACTATTGCAACTTTGCTATCCAATGAGAAATACCATGATAACGCGGATCCACGGCCAATAACAATCAAGGATTCCATCCAAGTAATCATTGCATGGCAAAGTTACCATAATGGACATCACGCTTGGAGATTTGAAAAAAAAAACTATCGCCAAAGATATATGTATCTGTTTTTTCTTCACCCTCTTATAATCTTCAGCTATCTTAATTGTTGAAAGTAAGTAAAATTTTCTGTTCGATTTATAACTTCAATTATGTCGTTTCGTGCGTTATTAACATGTTTAAAAGGGAACATGATCCACAAGATGAACACGTCTCCTCCACATTTCCGTTTTAACCCTTCGCATGCAATTAAATTCAACAATCGTAAAAATTAGTTTTCGACACTAACTTTATATTAGAGAAGCTAATCATTAGTTAAGGTTCTTAGATAACATATATTAATCATCAGTATCAAATGTTCAAACTGATAACCTTGATGGAAAGAAAATAATATGGAAACAATTGTCATTATTATTCCCTTAAAACAATTAAGCATGCAAAGAGTTAATATATATATATAGAAATATATATCATGTATAAATACATATTTATTTATATAATTATGTGCTGATATACAGTATGATTAAGAATGGTTGTTACTTACATTCCATACTTATCGTATACGTGGAAAGGTTGTTCAGCTTTGTATGTAATTAAAGCTAAATTTTGTAATTCACGGAAACATGCCGTTCAAAATGAAAAACAGAAGAAGAAAATTAAATTTGAAAATATTTGGTTTTGTTTTACTTTTTCGTTCTCAGCTCCCCCTTCTCCATTCCTACAAAGGCGAGAGAAAGGGAATCGTCTTCATTCTCCAGAATATCGGATTCCTGCTCGGGACACTCATCATCTTGCTCATCGCTCTCTACGAGGACGCCATCAACGTCTCAATCTGAACAGTTGACCTTCATCAGGACGAGCACGGAAGTAACATTTTATTTTATTCCTTTTATTTCCGTGAGGACTAGAGGTATCACAGGCCTCAATAATTTCTCATAGACTCATGTGTTAACATGGTTAAAGTGGCACTTAAACAAATCATAAAGAATAAAAAGGAAATTCGAGGGTTGAATGTTAACTAGCTGTGGATAGGATATGTCTGGCATTCCATAACTGACTAGAAAAGGGTACCTCGACCGGCTCATATGCTGTGTGTGAGTAAAAATAAATCGGCATTCTTGAAGACTACACCTGACAGGATCCGCGCCGTATAAGCTAAAACAACAACAACAAATTCATCGCTTGAGAGTGTAAAACGGGCCTAATTCTTCCGCCAGTAAAAAAATAGTTCCGAAGTGGTGATATATATTTCCAATTTGGAAAAAGGAAGTTCAGTAGGTACCCTCCCTAGAACCAGTGTTAGATTGTAAGTCATATTCATTCATTTTGCCAATCAGCATGTCAAATTTAAAAATTGAGAATGGGTTGCGGCTTGAATGAATATTTTTGCCAGCCAGTTGTAATTAGGCCCGTGTAACCTAGACATGCGAGACAAACGAAATAGGTCTCGAATCCAGACTGATAAAAGAATAGGCGGAAAAGAGAGGGAAGGTGGTTTTCAGGGAAGGGGGAGGGGTGGGGTTTCGCTTCCTGTGTGGCCTGGGGAAGGCAAGGGATAGGGTAAGGGCTTTTAAGCGCATCACTCAATAGAGGAGAGAAGGAAGGGGTGAGCTCTTTCATAATAATTCCTCTCTATATGTTATCAAATTTATTTTATTTCTTTATCTCTTTCCACTTATTTGATGCATGTAACTTTTTCTGGTTTTTGCGTGATGTATTTATGTATTTCTTTAAGCGAACAAACTCTTTTTGAATTAAGCTGAGTAATGTGTAGTTATGTTATTTTCTGAAGTGTGGACTCTATTGGAGTCGATTTCGTCGGAGAGACTTAAATATATATATATATACACACACTCTAAAAACACCGCACTGAGTAAAGTTTTACCCAATATTGAGTAAAAAGGGAACATGCATGTTTGCTGGGTATTTTTTTAACCCCATATTGGGCTATTTCAACGCAACATCGCGTATAATTTACAAAAATTTACAAAATATTTTTTTACCCAACCAACATGCATGTTCCCATTTTACCCAATATTGGGTAAATCTTTTTTTTATAGAGTTTATATACATATAGAGCAAAGGCCCGTCAGAAGATAATTTAACTTACACTCAGAACTCCTTTATGTAATTAGATCCATCTTAATGAAAATATTTGTGTAATTTAATCTATTATATATTGAATTATTGTTTTTTCAATTATATACTCTTTGTAAAATGTCTTTCTATGTTCTTATATTTTGTAAACATGTATATTTCAGTCACTGGCTGCCAAGCGTGTATATATTGCCAATAAAACATTACTATACTATATAATACTACACTATACTATACTATAGATCAGGCTTGCGTATAGTTTACTCTTTCATAAAAATATTTTGGCTCATGCTATTAATAAACTACTTAATACAAATGTACAACAAGTTCAGATAATGCCTGTCAACCAACAAGCTAGTTAAAACAAAACAAAAAATACATAAACAAGTAGAAAAATAGAGATTGCATTATGTTGATGTAATGACTATAGCAAAATCGTTGTATATTTATGAATTGAACTACGCCATAACTTTGCAACTTGCCTTTGTCAATGCGATAAATGTTCTATCCTCATTACTGCTTTCAAAACATTATGAGAAAGCATTCGCAAGTATATGTTTGAAGTATTGTATAGAATTCCATTCTCCGTCATTATGCTCTGCAGAAATTTATGCATTGAGGTGGAAGTTCAGCCTGACAAAAAGCTAAACATAGCAGAAGAAGAAGAAAAAAAAAGAATATGGGTTACGATTTAGGGAAAACCCTTTAAATATTTAAAAAGTTATTTGTGGCGTCATATGCGACCAGCTTCCCATATATCGTGAATTAAACAAAATCGATGAAGTGTGCTTTTCACACACACACAAATGAAAATGGGTTATATTGTTTCTTATCAACAAATTATCTCACCCCAAATTTTGAAGAATATTTTTAGTCATCATGAACCATTTAAAAAAAATTCTGCATTTTATATCACACACAGGAAAAACTGTGGTGTTAACCAGCGTACATAGAGGACCTTTACACCGGTGTTAAATTGGTGGTGTTAGTTTTACACCTATATGTGTTATTACAACACCTATGGTTGTTACATTTACACTCTTTGGGGTTATGTTCAACCTCTAGGGTGTTATTTTAACACTCAGGGTGTGGTCCTCTATTAACACCTATTGGTGTCAGTTTTAACACCATAGTTTTTACAATGCATAACAGACCCACCATTTGATTCCTATGGTGGGGGGAGGGGGCTAGAATTTTGGGTCTATTTTTTTTTAAAAAACATCCTTCTTTGAGCAATTTATTTTCTTATCGTTCAGATGATTTGTCAACGGACCAATTCTTTTTTTTTATTCTTATGGCGAGTCAAATTTTTGTGTTGCTCATATAGCAAGTCATTTTTTTTAACGTCCCACCCCGGATATCTAATGGTGAGTCCCTAACATAAAGTGCAGTTGCTCGTATATGACTTCACAAATCACTGATTTTTTTTTATTAACTTTATTAATCCATAATGAATTTTACTCAATTTTTCACCAATAATCATAATTATTTTCTCTGGTGTTTTCCAACAAACATTGCATTGGGTGAATTTTCACTATAATTGCTAAAATGGTCTTAGATATATATATTTCCATGATTTGTATTTTGTCTTAATGGTCCAACCAATATTCAAGATAGTTTTTAGCTTATCTAAACATATCTAAATTTATGAGCGAAGTCAGAGGAGAAAAATCAAGACTATACGCTTTTGTTTGTTGTCCCTTTCCCCCCCATGATATTTAAGACCCTTCTCTCATCAAACACATTTGAACACATGATCATGAATTCAAAACGTATTCAATAAATTTGCACCATAATTACACACATTGGTTTGAACGTACAATGATCGTGATCAACACATCCATACTTTTGAAAATAAACTATTGACAATTATAATCGAAAACGAAAAAAGGGCATGAAAAAAATTCTAAATCAATTTACTTTGTTATCAAAATACCTGATATATATATAATGTATATTTTTTTCTTACGAGATTCAATTATTATTTTTTCCAAGGAATATGTTTTATCTTACATAAGTATACATAGACAGTAAATATATTTGAAATGAAATATGAACATTGAAATGCATTTATTCAATATTCCTTGATGGTTGTATCACACACAAATTATGACATGTTTATTCGATCTGTAAGCGAAATGAATCTATCTTTATATCATGTAATGTTTGTGCCATTGTTTGTAGTCTGTGTGTTTTAATAATAGCCTATATTTCATCTATTATTATCATGTACATCGTAAATTATTGGCCCAGTTTTAACTTAAGCGTACACAGTAAAAATTGTGGTGTTAAAACTGACACCAATTGGTTTTAATTGAGGACCACTCCCTGAGGTGTAAAAATTACACCCTAGAGATTTAACATAACACCAAAGAATGTAAATGTAACAACCAAAGGTGTTTGTAATAACACCTATAGGTGTAAAACTTAACACCACCAATTTAACACCGGTGTAAAATAACTGGTGTGGTGCTCTATGTACACCGGTTAACACCACAGTTTTAACTTAAGCGTACATTACGCAATCACTGTTGACGGCTACAGCTGCTGATGTAGTGCGACTTCATATATTAACTATATATTTTACATGTGTATATATTGTCACACTTGCCGTGATTTTGTTGTGGAACATTGCGGTGAAAACTTGTGTTTATTTATGAATGTGATTTCTCTTATTCAATCAAGCTATTGGAGGTTAATAAATCATATTGCTGCTTTCCTCCACAAACTTAGTTAATACAGAATTGACTTGGGAGTATACCGTCAAGGTTTATGTCAATACACAAAACAAGATGATTAAACATTGCAGAATTCCTTGCCTATTCATGGTTACCAACATAATTCATGTGTGTAATTGTAATAAGAAATTACGTTCAATTGCAAATTAATTCGAGGTCTCTAAATCCATCATAAATATGTTCTGTAATTGATTTGACATTTGCTATTTATTGCTTATAGGCTCTTTGCAACAAGGATTTTAAATAATTTGTCCTATAGCTATAAATTATCATGGTGCAAAGATCCGGTGTTGATTTAACACCAGCCCGGAATCTATATATATGTCCACACCGAGAAGTATTGAAACAACACCAGTATGGAATCAAACCGATGGTGTTTTAATACTCATTGGTGTTGTATAAACACTTATCTGGTGTTAGACCAAAACTAAAATGGTGTTGGTTAACACTTCTCTGGTGTGGACATATATAGATTCCGGGCTGGTGTTAAATCAACGGTCCTGAGTTTTGCAGTGCAGTCGTTTGTAAAATTGCAATTAGTTCAACTTTTATCATCAAGATTGTACAGTCAATCAAATGCCACGTTTTGAGCACATTTCTAATAAAAGAAAATTTTCTATCAATCATCATTTCTTTTCCAACCTTTTTCTGTTAGATCGATGTCGAACTGTTTCCAATTTATGTATATAATCACGATTGTCATGATTGTTGTTGATTCAAAAGAACAGACTATGTTTGTTCTTTTGAATCAACAAGAATCGTGATTATGTACATAATATATATATATATATATATATATATATATATATATAAATGTGCAAAGTTATACATGTACAATAGCTTTTGGCAACTCTTTCTTTATTCAAATATTGTAAAGAAATTGATGAAGAGAACAATAGTAGGCGTAGCTTAAATCAAGGTTCCCCAGAGCTATCTACCCTTTGGAAAAATTGGTGATGCCGTAAAAATGTCTCTGCCGGGAATCGAACCCGGCCCCCAGCTTTGAACGCCGGTGCCTTAACCACTAGACCACAGAGACGGGTTAATGGCTAGGGCGAACCCAATCCGATTGACCGTCAGATAGACAGATTTTCGACACTTTACCAATTATGATTTCCTTTGTCGGGTGAAGGTGGGTTTAGAACAATGACAAGCCATCATGCCTCCGGCGTTCAAAGCTGGGGCCCCGGGTTCGATTCCCGGCAGAGACATTTTTTCGGCATCACCAATTTTTCCAAAGGGTAGATAGCTCTGGGGAACCTTGATTTAAGCTACGCCTACAATTGTTCTCTTCATCAATTTCTTTACAATATATATATATATATATATATATATATATATATTGAACCTTCAAGAAATGGAAGCGCAAAAAAAGGTGCAGCTTCAAATGAATTTTCACTTTTTTATTATCTTTTTTAAACAATCATGTTTAATTTGTTGAACTTGGTTAAACTGTTTCAACAATTACTGTAATGTTCATATTGTAAACAGCGTTGTATAAAAATTTTAAACAGCGTTCTTACTGTATAACATATATAATGAAGGTAATTGGTTGGGAGCATCCATATATTATTCCCCCTTGGCCAAAAAAAGAGAGAGCTTCTTGAATGCTGCCCCACTCACGACCTTGAAATTGTAAGAAAATAAAATGGGACCATACCAATACGTTTACAACAAAGGCCTGGTCACACCGCCCAGGCGTTATTGGAGCGGTCGTGGAGCGGAGAGAAAAAAAATAATCGCCGCTCGCAACCGTCCACCATTTTCGATTTCGATTGTTTTTTTTTAAATCATTTTTTCCCCCCAATTTTGTGAGCGAAATTCGACCCTCTCTCCCTACCGCTCCACGACCGCTCCAACAACGCTCGGGCGGTGTGACCGGGTCTTAACACGCACGAGAATAAAAAAAGAGTGTAGTATGTGTCCCCTTGACCGTTTATTGGAGTACTTTTAGTGTTTCCGCTGGCCTCAAAAGAGCGCGTTTTCGCTCTGTCTAGTTTTTTTTATATCGATGATTGAGGATGCAAAGGGAAATCGTTATATATCTCTTTTGTTCTTGCACCATGTTTTTAAAGCCCAAGTTAATCCACAGTAAAACACAACTTAACAAGATGTATAGATCTGATAAAAGCTTTATGGGGCGACTGGCACGTTTTTATTTGGGTAATTTGGCATGTAATTGCAGAATTAAGTAGCTAACCATATTCTAGAATAGGCAATAGGCCTACCATTGATTTAAAATAACACACGGAAAGGTAGAAAAGGAAAAACAAATAATTGTTAGGAAACAGACGGGATTGGTATCAGCGTGTTCATCGCTTTGCGAGGACAAATTCTAATTGAGCATGTTAAGTGTGCCAGGTCAATATTCCAAGATATTTGAACTTGGGACCTACATTCAGAGGTATATATCGTCAACATGGTCAAGAAAATAGTTTGTTAATTAGGGGCGGGGAGGGGGTGGGTGGGGGAATAAAGCTGTTCGTAAGTTACGAACGACTGGTTATTCTTGTGGTAAATGATTTAAACCAAATGTCCACTGATCAGTGGGTGTTCATTTAGTGCACATCAAAATGATCACCAATCGTTCATAATTACGAACATTGGCATTGAAGGGGGTGGGAGGGGGGGGGGAGTAGTCCCACCCGGCGGATTTTGCAGGGAAATGTAAAAGAAAGGGAACAGGGAAAAAGGTTAGCAATATCCCCCCCCCCGGCCCCCGAATAATAATGATGATGATCTGTTAAATGAAGTGCACATTTGAAGAAATTAATATTCATATACAGTGTGAGTAAAAAAAATACACCTTACAAATACCCAATTTCAGAAAACAGTGTCATCAATGCATTATTATGTGTGGCCTGAAATATTTTCTCCCAAATAATTCAATACCATATTATGTGGTATGTGTTAACACTTGGATGATCAGGAGGTATTCTTTGCATTGATGTAAATTTTGCGCCATAGTAAGGCATATATGACTGCAATTAACGAATGTCATAAACCTACAAGGATTGCATTAAAATCAATTTCAATACAAATTTTCAATAGCTTACATTATATCTGTCTAGTAAACACTTTTTAGTATCAATCTTCGAGTTGATTTTTTGAAAAGGGATTTGCAAATATGTTTACTAACTCATGTAGAATTATGACATCAATGGCATCTGGATTCATTCATTGCAGTCATGCCTTACACTTTAAAAACTGGTGTTAAAACTGACACCAATTGGGTTTAATAGAGGACCACACCCTGAGGTGTTAAAATTACACCCTAAAGATTGAACATAACACCAAAGAGTGTAAATGTAACAACCAAAGTCAATACACCTATAGGTGTAAAACTAACACCGACAATTTAACACCGGTGTAAAATAACTGGTGTGGTCCTATGTACACCGGTTAACACTACAGTTTTTGCTGTGTACATTTGCGCAAATCATCATTTTTCTAAGGGTTCCTGTTACGAGGAATTCATTCATGGTGTTAGTTTTTATTATTTTTTTTTGTAACGCAGCCATTGTAATCGGAATTAGTCCGTAAACGAAATAAGATTCGTTAATCATTAAAATTTCGGACTAACGAACCTTCGGAATTACGAACCTCATTTCGTTTTTGGACTTACGAACCTTCGAAATACCGAACCTTCGGAATATCCGAACCTTCGGAATAACGAAGCTTCGGAATTACGAATGTATGTGGTTATTTTATGGCATATATCTACCTTTTTTTTTTTACATAATCAGGGTCAGCGGAACGGTTTTCAAATGGGGGGGGGGGCAGAGCATGCAAAATATCACAATCATAATCATTTATACTTTTTTGACACGGTTTTGGAAAAAAAAGTGGGGAAGGGGACTGAAGCACCCCCTGTGGCCCCTGATAACTAACAAATATTTGACCTCTAGGAAGAACAGAGCCATTAGAGCGACCCACCATATCTTTTTAAGTGTTTACAGATTCAATCTTAATATCTTGTACAATCTATTTTGTTGTGATTTTTACACGGTGAGTACAAACAAACCAAACCAAATGTGCAATGTCAAGAATTCTCTGTCATTATTTTCCCTCGTAAGCCTGAAAAAAAAAGGAATACAGCTCTTCCAAGGTTTTCTGTAAAGGGGAATTCATTTATCTCACTAAATTTCCTTCTTAACTAACAAATTTATCATCTTCATTTGTATTTGCCATCGTTTCTTTGACACAGAATAAAAAGCACGAAAACATGAATAATACAGCTCTTCTGTCGATTAAATAATTCTTGACACTAGCCCTCATTTATTTACCAAATAAATCATCGTAAATAACATCATTTTCAAATAGCCCTACTTACATTTTTTACATGTACATTGTATGTGCAATATTATACGGAAAGCCTGAAAACTAAAATGATACAGCGAGCGCTTTTGGGTTGATACGGGGGGGGGGGGGGGCACTTCCATTCACGAGTGGATACCATGCGCGACCATGGGGCATAAAAAGCACCCTAAACACGTATTTTCCATTTTCTGAAAATTCACCCCTTAACAAGTATTGGTGTGTGAAACCCTACCCTTAAAAAGTATTGGACACAAACCGATACTTTTGGCAAGTATTCCCTGAATTGTACACCTGAACAAGTACAGCGATATTTCAAACACGGACGTCGGTTTTACCTTTACTTACATCATTATACAGCCCAACTCGCACAAATCGTACTCTTAACGCATAGCGTTGACTCCTGGGGCAAAAAGAACATCCTTAGTAAACGTTTTGGTCTTGATTGTTTATAACCTCGCAAATTTGACCCTACACACGTTAATCTTCCAGCGAAATAAATACCCTTTAATCATTATTTTACTGCTTTTGATTACGTTACGTACTTAACGTGCCCTATCTTGAAAAAGACATCCTTTTTACGTGTTTTATTTTGGGTCGCGCATGGTATCCTCTCGTCAATGTAAATGCCCCCCACCTCGGGTTGATATTATCATGATTATGAGGTGTTCACTTTAACACTAAATTTCATTTTAATCAATGTAATCAGACGAGATATACCGTTTTCAGACTTTCTATCTATTCAGGTATAAAGAAATCTATAATCATAGGCCCATGTTAATTGACGCATTATGAACATTATGTTTAATGGGTGATTCCATTTTGTTAAAATTAAGATTAAAAAGTAGTGTCATGAATAAAGAAAGCAGCTGTATTATTCATGTTTTGATGACCCAGAAGGAAAAACCAGTTCCACTGGACCAGTTAGACTAGTATAATTTTAACTGGTAACTCTGGAAATTGGAACATCTGTTTACTGGTCTAACTGGCATACTGGTCCAGTTAAAATTTTACTGGTACAGTTAAAAAATAAACTGGTTTTAAAGTACTAGAATTTTATACTGGTCTTGTTTCTGGTGGTTGTTACTGGTCTCACTTGTCTTCATACTGGTCTAACTGGTCCTCTAACTGGTCCTCGTACTGGTCTTACTGGATCAGTTTCTTACATGCATTTGGTTTGTTATATACCATGGCCAGTGAAATGTGATGGAAAAGATAGTTAGTAAATTAATCTTTCTGCTGTTATTTTGAATGTGATGTATGAAATTACACATTTTCATTGTGAATTAGTTCACACACTTATTTTGAAGGTTTTCAAACAACAATGAGTGCTATTGCAAGGATATTCCATTATAAATCTTGATTTTTCTTAAAAAAACAGGAAATATGCAAATGAGGTAAACCACGTGATCAGCATCATCAGAATTACTGGTATTACTGGTCTTGACCAGTTTAATTTCAAACATTGAATTACTTTAGACCAGTTGACTATATATCAGAGGAATACATCTTGCTTTGATCTTAATCATAATTAGAGGAAATAATTATTTTAATGTTAATATCAATACTTGATAATTATGATGATATTAATAATAATAATTACAATATCAATAACAATAATAACAGTAATAAGAATGATTACAACAATGATCATAATAATCATAATAATTGTGATAATCGTAAGAGCAATGATAACAATGATAACGATAATAAGTTTCTCTGAATTGCAAGATTCATTTTTCATAATTTATAAATGATCTGACTTAAAAGTCATTATTTATTGGACCAGTAACCAGAATGCAAATGTTTGAACTGGTCTCCAGCTGATTTTTACTGGTCCAGTTAAAAATCAATTGGTCCAGTAAACATATACTGGAAACCAGTAAAATTCTACTGGAAACCATTAATTGGACCAGTGACACCAGTTTAATGAAAAACAATTTAACTGGTATTACTAATTGCTTCAACTGGAATGCAATTGTTGGAACTGGTCTCCAGTTGATTTTTACTGGTCCAGTTAAAATCAACTGGCCCAGTAAAAATATACTGGAAACCAGTAAAATTATACTGGAAACCATTACTGGTCTTACTGGTTTTTCCTTCTGGGGATGTCTAGATAACACTTGACAACGTTGCTTTGTATTGCGCGCGCACACACACACACACGCACACACACACACATATGTAAATATATATATATATATATATATTCGCTAGTCATGCTGATTATGCTATTATGATGAATAAATTTTGTTTTAAAGGGAAATTTCCTTTAAATAGAAAACCTCAGCAGATTGTAATTTTTTCACCCTTGTTAGATAATACAATGGAAAAGATGATACAGCGGAGTAGGCTTAATATGCTACTTAGCTCATTATATTGATAATGCTACTTATAGCAAATACATTTGTAAGAAAGGAAAACCATTGCCTTAAATGAATTCCTCGCCATATCAAACCTTAAAAGAGTTGTATTATTTATGTATTCTGTTTTTTTAGATAGCACTTGACAACTCATTCTAAGTCATGTAAGAGCTCAGTTGCAAAGCAAAAGGGATTCGATCCATTTTTCATCAATTTGATTTTTTGTTTGTCTTATCGTATAGATTATTAGTAGCTCTATAAGATGATACCAAACAAAAGTTGAAATTTCTGTTAAAAAGTGAACAAAAATGGAAAATAAATATCACTTTTTTTAAAAGGGGTTAGGTCCATTTTAGGTAGGTTCACAAAAGGGGTTAGGATCGAAATTATTTTTTTGAAAACATTTTTTTTTTTAAACAATATGAAGACAGGTAGATTCTTTTTAGACCCAATTTTATGTTCGCATGGTATGGTATTATGAAAATTTAGTTTCGCATGAGAATATTGCAACACGGAAGAATAAAATAACAATGATTTGCTTGGAGTGGACCTAACCCCCTTTGCAACCAAACTCTAATGAAGAGTTCCTTTGTCAAAAGGGGTCAGGTCTATATTTTGAATTGAATTTATTCAAACCAGTCAAAAACAAGTACAAAGTACAAAAGTACAAACAAAATAAAATGGTTACATTACAAAGAACTGATGAAAATGACAGGTTTGGGAGCCCAAAGAAGCACAGCTTGTAACTTAAATATAGAACAACTATGAGAAAAAAAAAATGATAAAAATTACAAGGAATTTAAAGATCACAACAGGAACATAACCCACACGCAAGCATTCGCACACTCACACAGACAATCACACACATTCACACTCCAAACATGTCACCCCCAGGTGCAACTAACAACTAGTCTTAAATTTATCACGTAGATATTTATGACATAATTTCCTAAACCGAGACAGGGTACTGCTATTTCTTATATCAGCAGGACACATATTCCATTCTTTAACACAATTTGTTCTGAATGAATTCAACGTAGCATTAATTCTAGCAAAGGGTTGGTGAATAAGATGTCTCTGACGTGTGTTATAATTATGAATCTTAGAATTAACCACAAAAGTTTCTTGTAAGAAGGAACAATGCAATTTCATTGTTTTCTGTCTCAGAACCTATAGATTTTAGTCGCTCTGATGACACCAAAGAAAATTTGATATTCATATTAAATCGCGAATAAAAGTGGCATAGAAAAGTCACTTTTTTAATCAAGAGAGATTTGATTCGTTTCAGTTTGCTTGCAAAAGCAATGAAAAGGGGTTAGGTCCATAATGATAATTTCTGAAAATAATATCTTGAAAAAAAAATTGGTGGCATGTAGATTTCTTTATATAATATACCAAATTGTATGTTTTTTGAAAGGGTAGTACATCGTGACAATTTACTTTCTCATAAGAATATTGCAAAAAGTGAGAATAAAAAATATGATTTTTCTAAGAATGGTCCGAAACCCCTTGTGCAACCAAAATCTTCATATATTGTATATATATATATATATATATATATATAAATATTAATATATATATATGGTGCGTTAACCACTAGACCACAGAGAGACGACAGGGCGACCCTGATCCAATTGACCGTCAGATAGGCATATTTTCGACACCATACCAATTATAAATTCCTTTGTCGGTTGAAGTTGGGTTTTGAACAATGACAAGCCGCCATGCCTCAGCTGGATCAATAAGCAATTTCGCAGTTCCTTTCTGTGCATGATCAAAAGATTCTACGCATGATCAGAAGGTCATTTGTACTAAAGTGACATGGTGCTTTAAAATCTAATGAGATAAGCACCTACTTTGATGTCTTGATTATTCATATATTCTTTTGAATTGTCGTTTCATTTACATCCACAAAAAAAAACAATGCTTCCACGAACGACTGGTATTTCACAGTTTGTCAAGTACATTGTGCTACAGCTAAGATATGCATTCAAAGTAGGAATGCAAAAAATACCTTCATTAAGTGTTCATTGATGTGCTATTCTAGTCACCTGGTCTATTCAATTTCTTCATCCTGCTATGTGAGGCAAGCTTACGTAATATCGTGCTTTGAAATCTGCATATCATGATGAAAGAAATAAAAGGTCATTTGACCAAAATTGTGCATGAAGTTAACTATGAACTGGTCTATAGCTTGCTTTGATACAGTACACGTATGGGATAAAGTGTGTGAAGCCATACATGTATAACTGCTTTGGCAACTCATTTATTTTAAATATTGTGTATCTATATATATGTATCTATATATATATGTGTGTGTGTGTGTGTGTCAATTCGTGGTGAGCTATAATTACGTAAATGTCACTAAATAAAAAGGAAACTGATTAATGAATTAATTCCTCGTCTTATAAAACCCTAGAAGAGCGGTATTATACATTCTTCATAGGCTATACAAAATTACAAAGAAATCATGAAAAAACATAAAAAAAATAAACGATCAGTGCAATTAAATAATTCCTCGCCATATCAAACCTTGGAATAGATGTATAATTCACGTTTAAGTTTTTTGAGAAATAAAATAAAAAAGATATATATGTATTGCTTATTGTATGTTAATTGAGGAACTATGCTAATCACACGTGAAGGTCACTTCATAAAAAGGAACATCATTGCTATGATTGAATTTCTCGTCATAGATAATCATAGACATGATAAAAAAGCTGTATTGTTCATGATTTTAGGCTTTCTAGATACTGACAAAGAAATCCTTGTATATTTACACACACTAATTATGCAAATTACGGAAGGAAACTTATTTGATTAAAATGGAAACCACTGCCATAATGAATTCTTAGGATACAAGACTGTTTTATTCATGTTTTAATGTTTTTGTGGATATAATGACAAATAAATAATATTCCATATGACAAGTTAATTGGTAAATTGAGCTCATTACGTTCTAAAAGAAAATATTTGTCATAAATGAATTCCTCGTCATAGGAAAGCACATATAAGAGCTGTATTATCTATGGTTTAGGTGTTTATATACTATTCTCAAAAGAGTCTATTGCACTCATTCTAATAAACGTTTTTGTATAGCGGAAAATACAAGCAAAGTTGCACTGTATCTCTATAAGCGCTTTTACAAAAGGAGTCGGAGGGAGCCAAAGCACTGGGTTCTTACATAAATTGTTTATAAAATGGTGAATAAATGTGTTTTCAAGCTACTTCTAAACTTTTCGTATGGTTGTATATATTTCTAAGATTATTCCATAAAATAGCAGCTGCATGATCTTTCCCCGTATGACTTTGTCACAGTATGTGGGACCTGTACTAATGACTTTTTACTTGAACGTATATAGCATTCTGTCATTCTTCTAATTAGCTCATATTATGCTAATTACACATATACTGATTACATTGACTATTTCATTTACAATAAAAATTAAGGTCGTGAATGAATTCCTCGTCACACTCAGCAAAAACTGTGGTGTTAACCGGTGTACATAGAGGACCACACGAGTTTACACCGGTGTTAAATTGGTGGGGTTAGTTTTACACCTATAGGTGTTGGCTTTTGTTGTTACATTTACACTCTTTGGTGTTATGTTTAATCTCTAGGTTGTAATTTTAACACCTCAGGGTGTCGTCCTCTATTATCACTGATCGGCTTTTAGAGCAGTTTGCCCATGTAAAAAAAAATCTTAATTGTGTTTTCAGTCTTTCCGGTTTTATTAAAGCAGTATATTATAAAATGTATGCTACTTGCATGATGATGATTGTGCTTATTATGCTAAATAAAAAAACGCCCAAGGTTGACAAGGTGGCAACCACCTTTTACTTCAAAACCCATCTAGAACACAACACTGTATGGCATGCCTGTGGCTGTCTACAGAACTATCTTACATATTCCGAATAATAGATATACCGAGATACCAGGGAGTTCGGAGTTAATACCAACGAATGGAACAATAGCATGAATCGGTCTCCCATCGAAGATTATACAACTCAAATGACGTGGGCAAACGCCATTGTCCACTGTGCACTGGCGCTGGCCTCGTTGGAATCTACGCTATGCACACGCGGTGTAAAGTTCACGTTGGCTTCATTCAGTGAGCCTGTGTACGTGTGGCTTTATATGAAGATATCGCCCGTAGCAACTCGCATTCCGCACACAGACCGCATGCTCTTTGCACACGGCCCTATCCACTTAGCATAAGCAGTACACCTTAGACATAGCGATAATGATGGCGACTGCACGGTGTTGTTCCTGTTGTGTCGTGTGCATAACTCTTCCTCTCCTCCTCCTCCCACCGTTGTCGGTGTCGGCTGAGGAGGGATTTCCCCGACTTCGACGACAAGCACACGACCACGAACATGACCACGATTTGGAAGAGAACTATTTTGCAGGAATAGGAAACTATCTCCTAGATGAGGAATTAACAGCAGAGAGAGCTAATGGCGATTTTGCAGAAAACCATAATCAGAACATCACGTTAACACAAGTCAACATCTTGATTTCGACGCTGTTTGCGAGGATTGGTTGTGAACACCGCTGGAATGACTGCTCAGAGGTAAGCTTCATAATTGTTATTATCAATAATTCATTTTAATTAATATTTTGAAATTAAACTATTTTATCAAGATAGAGATATAAATCAAAACCCTTGTGCTTCACCCCGGCTTCACCGTGTTCTCTCCTCCATCGACATACATAGGCCTATCAATATCAATCCATCTTATTACTTACCTTACCTTACCGCAAATACTGGAAGAATGCTGAATTAGCAGTCGAGCTTCCAGATCTATCTTCTAATTTAGTCATCTTCCATCATGCTTCAATAGATTAAGGAGGCAGTGGGGCAAGTTGGTGAAAATTGACTTTTCGTATCTAAGAGTAGTGGGAATCATAATGCTTATCTTGCCAGTATCGGTCTAGCCTGAATTTGAAGGTGTCTACTGTGGAAGCTTCAACTACCTCAGCTGGGAGAGAGTTCCAATCATTGACTACTCGGTGACTAAAAGCATGCTTTCTCACATTTGTTCTGCATCTTGGCTTTACAAGTTTGTATCTATGACCTCTTGTAGTACTGTCAGCTAGTTGAAAAAAGTGGTCTGGGTTAAGCCTGTCGACTTCATGAGTGATCTTATACACTTGAATCATGTCTCCTCTCTTTCTTCTGTACTCCAAGGATGGTAATTTCAGGTGTTTAAGCCTTTCCTTGTATGGAAGATGTTTGATCCTGGAGATTACTTTTGTTGCTCTCTTCTGAACTCTCTCGACAGCCTTAGCATCAGCAATGTACTGTGGTGACCAGATGACATTTCCATATTCCAGGAGTGGCCTCACTAACCCTTTAAATAGTTTGGGGATAGTGGTCGAATCAAGACACTGGAAAGTACGTCTTATGCTGATCAGTACCCTGTTTGCCTTATTAACAGCATTTGACACTTGCTTGTGGAATTTTAGATCGTCGTCAATGATGATCCCTAAATCCTTTTCTTCTCTAACTACATTCAGTGCTGTACTCCCGATGTTGTAGTGCTCTCTTTGGTCACCTGATCCAAGATGCAAAACACTGCACTTGTCAGTGTTGAATTGAAGTTGCCACTTTGAGGACCAGTCCATCAGTGAGTGCAAACTTGCTTGGAACAGTTCACATTGATTTGGCGAGGAGACAGACGAATAGGCCTTAGTGTCATCTGCATAGATTCTTACAGTGGATTCCATAACATCAGGAAGATCATTGATGTACAACACAAACAATGTCGGGCCGAGCACGCTACCCTGGGGCACCCCACTCTTTACCGTGCACCACTGAGATCTGGCATTGTTTACTATTACCCTCTGGGTTCGGCCACTGAGAAAATCAGCAATCCAAGTTTTGAAGCTTCCTTGGATGTTGTACGCATCTAGTTTTGCCACAAGACGTTGATGGGGTACACTGTCAAAGGCCTTTCTAAAGTCTAGGTAGACAACATCAACCTTTTCACCTTGATCCAGTAAGGATGTCCAGTCCTCTAGTGTCTGGAGCAGCTGTGTAACAGTTGATCTTCCTGGGACAAATCCATGTTGGGAATCGCTGATTAGTTCATTCTCCATCAGATGATCGACGATCTTGTCTCTGATCAGCGACTCCATGATCTTACAAGGTACTGAAGTCAAACTTATCGGTCGATAATTATTGGCTTCAGACTTGTTTCCCTTCTTGTGAACTGGAACAACGTGACTTGCTTTCCATGCTGAAGGAAGCTTGCCTTCTTTGAATGATTTAGTGTAGATGATGGCCAATGGTGTACACACTGAAGGTGCCGTTTCCCGTAAAATGCAAGGATGGATACCATCCGGTCCAGCACTCTTGAATTTGGAAAGCAGATCAAGTTTGCGATGTACATCCTCTGGGGTTATGTCAAGAGCAGATAAGCATCCCGCTGACTGTCTGCGTTCAAGCTGTGGGATGGAAGAAGTGTCCTCTTCAGTAAATGTTGTCTCAAAGAAAGCATTCAAGATTTCGGCTTTCTCTTCATCTGTTGAAGTGAAGGTACCATCTGTCTTTTTGAGATCAGGGAGCCCCTTTCTGGTCTTTAGATTATCAGATGCATATCTCCAGAATGCTTTTGGATCCTTCTTCACATTCTTCGCAAGGTCCTTTTCAAAGTTACTTCGCAGTTCTCTCGTGAGGCATTGAAGAGCCTTTGCTAGTCTCTTAGCTCTAGCAATGTCAGTTGGGTGTTTAGTAACTTGGGCTTGTTGCCATGCACGATGCTTTTGTCCAACACTTTGAGTGCTTGATTGTTCATCCATTCCTATCCGTTTTATTCCTAAAACAACGAAAGATATTGCATTTAAATTTAGTTTAATCTTAAGATATCATAGATTCGCTGTGTGTAAATAAAAAAGTGTAAAAATCTAAAGAAACGCACTTAAAAAACCTACATGAAACATGAAAAATTGTACTCCACGTTTAAAACACGAGGTACCAATCGCCGCGTGGTGAACGCCCCCATATGCATAGTGGATGAATTTAAAGGACATATGCCACGTGATCAGTGCGTGGCGGGTGCAAAAATTTAGATTGGTGCGTGTAATAATCGTACGCACGAACTATATGTGGCTGCGAGGCCTACGTCATGTACGTGGGATATGAATTATTCATAAATTGAGTTGAAAGCTGAAATACGCATGCGTTTGCTGCAGAGCCAGAAATTGAGAGTTTTATGCCCTCGATGTTTTTTATTTTACCTCATTCCTTTTATCAATCTTACGTTTTCATATGTTTCTTCGTTGCATTGTACTTAAAGGACAAGTCCACCCCAACAAAAACTTGATTTGAATAAAGAGAGAAAAATTCAACAAGCATCACACTGAAAAATTTCATCAAAATCGGATGTAAAATAAGAAAGTTATGAAATTTTAAAGTTTCGCTTCATTTCACAAAACAGTTATATGCACATCTCGGTCGGTATGAAAATGAGGGAACTGATGACATCACTCACTATTTCTTTTGTATTTTATTATAGGAAATATGAAATATTTTGATTTTCTCGTCATTGTCATGTGAAATGAAGTTTTATTCCTCCCTTAACACGTGGAATTCCATTATTTTAACATTTTGTGTTTTAGGCAAGGAGGTCCTAATCGTAAAATTCGTGTATGATTCAAACAATAAAAAAACTAAATGAATAGTGAGTGACGTCATCGACTCTCTCATTTGGATATAACTGGCTCGTTCATATAACTATTTTGTTAAAAATAAGCGGAACTTTGATATGTCATAACTTATTTTACATCCGATTTTGATGAAATTTTCAGCATTGTTCTTGTCTGATTTTTCTCTATTGATTCAAAGAAACATTTTTCTGAGGTGGACTTGACCTTTAAGTTAAAATGATTGTTTTTAAGTAATTTAACCCTTCGCACGCTGAATTATTATTATATATTTTTTTCTCTTTTTTTTGAGGGGGGGGGGTTGAAATAATATTGTATCCATGTTATTTCTTTAAACCAAAATGTCAATCTGCACCATTGATGCCGATAATTATTATATAAATGTTATCCCAGAACTTTTTTTAACAATTTATTTAGGCCCTATAGCTTCTGTAATATGAAGGTGGGGAAGATTATTTATTTTTACGATTGTTTAATATAATTGCACGAATGTGCAAAATTGAAGCATATATCCAGCGCAGAAAAGGATATTGGTTTTATGAAGAAATGGTGGTGCGATGTTATCTTGTTTAAATATTTTCAGGAAATATATATTGTTTTAAATCCAGTCCATAAACTCTTCATTCAAATTCAAACTTTTTTTTATTAAAGAATTTGAATATCTTCACAAGTTTGAAGAGTTTGAGTTGCAAAAGTTGTAAGGTCCACTTTAATTGGACCATTCCGCGAAAAATCATCTATGAACTACCTTATCATGTAAACATAAAATTGGGTATAACAGAAATCTACGTGTCTTCGATTTTTTTTTCAAGTTGTCATATTGTGGACCTAAGTCACCTAACCCCTTTTGTAAGAAAACTGAAATGAATACAATCTCATTTGAATAAAATCGTGATTTTACCTAGCCACTTTTATTCACGTTTTAATGTGAATTTCAAATTGTTCATTTTTTTATTTCCCATTTTGGAATATTCTCATGCGAAACTTAATTTTCACGATACCCTACCACGTGAGCATAAAATTGGGCATAAAGGGATCTATCTGTCTTCATATTTAAAAAAAAAATATTCTTAAAAACCTTTGTGGACCTAACACCTTTTGCAACCAAACCGAAATGGACCTAACCCCAATTGAAAAAAAAAATCTTTGCCATTTTGTTCACTTTTAACGGGAAAGTTCAACTTTTCTTTGGTATCATGATCTTATTGAGCCACTCGAATCACAAAAATCAAATTTGATCAAAGAATGGATCTAAGACCTTTTGCAACCGATCTCTTCATTTTTAGACTACATCCAAAGCTACTTTGATAAAGAGGCCCATAATGATGATTTGCAAATTATCATTTACATATTATTACAAAAGTGTGCTAGTCATTGATTGTCTTAAGTTTTAAGCTGGTCGAACTTAAAGTCGTCATTATTCCATTCATCACTTCGAGTTTGATACTTTCCACATATTATTTTTAAACATATTTATCGGACGCCAGTTCGAATTGGTGCAATTTTTAGGTAGGCCTACTCGGTAATCCACACAATATACATATATATTTCATTCTTTGCAAAATAACCGTTTTGGGGCTTGTTGATATACATTTATATATAATTATATAACCCAGTATAAATTAATTGGAACCATGTGGAAGGGGATCATTTTAGGAACCATAACAGAGCTGCGAAAGAGAAAATTGTTTTGAACTATTTTCATTCATACGATCTAATTTTGTGAGATTGTGACGTAATATTTCAGAAAATGTTAATATCTCTTATACTTTCTGTCCTTTCGCTTCTCTCTCTTCTTGTTCTTGTGTCGTGAAACTGCTTTATTTTGTCATGTGCGCCTTCTGTCCACGCCCTGCATGCAAATTTTATTTTTTAGGAAATTAGTGACACGCACTTCTGAGGTTGGAACCTGTTGGAACTGACTATTTTGATGTGATCTTAAAGGGATGGTCCGGGCTGTAAATACTGAAATCTAAATGAATAGAGTACCCAGAGCAAACTGCTGAATACTTCATCAAAATCGGATAACAAATGACGAAGTATTTAAGTTCAATATTTTGTGAAAACAGTTATATGCACATCGTCATGAATATTCATTAGGTAGGCTGATGATGTCATATCCCAATTTTCTTTTTTCTTATGTTATTACATGAAATCATAATATTGTTTCATTTTTTATACATGCGTAAATGATGTGTCTCCAGTCCTCCAATCTTTCCATTATGACGAAATAATTAGCGACAATGAACATCTTTTGCACTTCATTAGTTGTCAATCCAATCGTTTTAGTTCTTTGTAGACAATTTTTTAATAAGCCCAATTTCATATAGTAAAATACAAGAGAACAAGTAGGGATCTGATATCATCGTGCAGCCCACCTAATGAATATTTATGAAGACATGCCTAGAACTGTTTCACCGGAATAATGCAAAAATCAATAACTTCGTTATTTCTTATCCTATTTTGAGAAAATTTTCAGCATTTCGCTTTGTAAAAAAACGGTACAGTTTTGAAAAGTCTATAAAAAAATTTGTTTCAAATTATGATATCTATATTTCAATAGATGCTATGAAATCCTAAGGCGGAAGTGCCATTTAAAGAAATAAATTTTGTTCATGCTTAAGCGAACACGGGACGTTTTTGTCGGGGATTCAAAGTGAGGCTTGCGCTAAAATGGCAGAAATTAGATTTTGATGATCAGACTCCTTGCTAATAAGCAGACTTCCTCTTATAACCTTTTCATTATCTTTGCCATGACTTTCGAATTATGCTGCCAAATTTCATTTACAGATCTATTTATTTACTTGAATCATTTGTTGTTTTTTCATTAAAACTTCTTTAACCTTTGAATTTTCCTTCATGAATAAAGAAAGGAAGACTTTGTGTCAACCCAAGCAAGAATTTTGCATTGTTAATTGGGAGAACTTGTAATTATTCAAATTGTATTTTATTATGTGAAGCAAATTATGTCGGGTACCTTTAAAAAACATGAATCCTATTTTCAAGGGGTTATTAATTCCTTGACCAAGTTTAATTATGTGCTTGGAAAAAATACACGCTCTCCCATACTTCGGTTGATTTTCAAGTTTGTTTTTGCTTCATGAAGGAATATTGGAAGCTAAATAAATAAGAACACATTAAAAAGGAAATAACAACAGAACAATTCAAGCAAATAAACGGATTTGAAAATGAATTTTGACCGTATAATCCGAAAATGATAGCAACCGAGATAATGAAAAGTTAAAGAGGAAGTAAGGTGATTAGCAAGAAGTCCGATTATTATATTTATCATTTTATGCCATTATGGCGCAAGCCTCCTTTTTAACCCCAGACAAAAACATTCCGTGTTCGCTCAAGCATGAACGAAACTAAATTGTTTTTAATGGCATTTGAAAGATAAGACCTCAGAGCACCTATTAACTCAAAAATAATCATAATTTGAAACAAAAATTTTACTGACTTTTTAAATCTGTCCCGTTTTTTGATTCGCACTGTAAATATTTCCAGCCTGGTGCACCCCTTTTAAATACTGCATGCTTAGCAAGAGATAAAACAACCATGAATCTTTCAAAGCGCAAACGACGTTGAGGTAAAATTCTCTTAAAACAATGCTAAACAAAATTCTCTCCATGCAGCACGGTATCACCAGTCGCCTTGTGTTATCTAGAGATACGCCCCCCCCCCCCCGATGAATAAACGTGCAAAAAAGGGGAGAGCCCGAAAGAGAACATCGAATTCACCATACTGTTTTCAATATTTACTACAACCAGTCGCATGAAACGCCCCCCTCATGAATATGTCATTGCGTGTCGGGTGCATAAAATGGGGGATGTACCCAATAGATTTTTTTTCTCAACGTTTGCTATTGAATTGCTATACCTACTCCCGCTGTTATGTTACTCGTGTTTGTTTACTGATCGTAGCAAGAATTCATGATCCATATTATCACCTCCTTTTTTGTTGCAGTGTTCGGATAATTTCGTAAACGATCTCTTTAACGCCCTTAATGTTGACCCGGAGTATGGCCTCAGTGAAGATGTATTCAAAAAAGCAGCACCGCTATTGCTCTATGCTCTGTACGACTTCGATGCCTTGTGCGCCGCCGGGCCTGGCGGGACAAATCTTGATGAGGAAGTGGTGTACGGGAAGCTTATGTCGGCTGACGAAAGTGGGACGAATTCTACCTTCTCTGAAGGGGATTTGGAAGAAATCTTACATTTGATTAGTGAGGATTACACGGCTACAACCCAAGCAAAGGTAAAATGAAGGTTAAAGTATTAGAATCTTAAGCCGTGGTCATGGTGGGCGTGGTTAGTACACAGGAATAGCCGTCATTTCTGGGGATTTATTCAACAATTTCTGACATTTTACTATCATCCCCATTCACGTATTTGGTGAGTGAGCCGACGCAGTTCAGCGGAACGACCAAAATACAGAGACTGAAGCTTTTGGTCTAAACTAGTAGTAAAACTTAACAGTTTAATTGAAAAAAAAAAACAACTTAATACTAGTCTACCAACGTTAAAGCCAAGTTTTTTTGAAGCATGTTGCCTTTAAAAAAAATTATTCAGTAACTTGTTAACATTTGCAATGTGCAAGAATCATGTCTATTGATGATCAAGGATTATTAATACTATTATTATATCAGGGGCCGGGGGGCTGGGGGGCTTCAGCCCCCCTACTTTTTTCCAAAACTGTGTACAACATCAAGAACGTAAAATTGACCATATGATTGTGACTTTTTAGCATGGTCAGCCCCCCCACTTCCCCCCCACTTTGAAAACCGTTCCGCGGCCCCTGTTATTATCCTCATTTATTATTAGTATTTTTTATCACTTAATTATGATCATCATTCAAAGTTTTGTGTGCTATGATTATTTTCAATCTCAAGATTAGGGATTTGATGCTATCAATAAGTTATGGGATACATTTCAAAATTTCAATTATACATGTATTCATAAGTTATAGAGTGCAAAGTAGGTTTGGGAAAAGTTGAAGTCTTTTCAATGATTTGCTTGTCATAAGATGTGGCTTACATTTTTTTCATTTTTTTTCAGTGTTTCGATGCCACATCAGTCTTTTCCGCTACAGTGGAAAACCATGAAGCCGGGGCGAGCCATTGTGAGGTCAGCGCTGTCTCTGGAAACGTTATATCGAGAATGTTAAAGGGATACTGTATCGGCGAGGCAAGCTTACCATCTACTGATGACTTCACGGATGTTGTTTTTGATTCCTATGGTACAGATGGAGTTATTCACAAAGAAGGTAACTTTAATACATACTAGTACTCCTAATAATGATTAATGATCAAACCTAATGCTGAAATTACTAATACTCATGGTAATACTGGGAAAAGAATTCTGGTAATAATAATGATAATAATATTACAATGATACTTCTATTTCTTGATTAAACAAAACAAAAACATAAGAATGATAAGAATAAATTAATTATTAAGGTAGATATGGATGAAAACAATAATTATAATAATAAATGATAGGACAACATGAGTGATAATTAGATGATAATTGTAAAATTTGTATTATTTGTGGAGGTGTACTGGTTCAGTCATATGACTCTTAAACCAAGTGTCAGGGGCCGAATCCCACCCGCGCTAATGTCATTGGCAAGGCACGTTAGTCACTCTCCACCCGAGTGTTAAATGGATACCCGTAGTATGTGAACGTCAATGTGATAACTTTGGCATGTGTGCACCTATAAACGGTTGCCTGGCCAGGATACTCCCCAGGGAAGGGAGATGGTCCACTTTATGTGTGGGACTGTACATTGTGCTACACTCACCCAGGTGAGGTGAATAGATACCTGCTAGGATTTATTTCTTGAATGCTTTAAAGCTATTATGGCTGCTCAGGTACAGCCGGGGTAATGATAGGATATCAACCGCAGTAGAGTGTATGCTATCATAGTAGTTGCGGTATATAAATAAGTGGAACATAGTATTATATCATTGTCATTATTAAAGCGCTTAGAAACCAACATACATGTAAATGTAAATGTAACTAGTTATATTCAACTAATGTTATTTATTATTGTAGCTATTTATAAAGAGACATTCCATTAATACAGCATTGCAGCGTGTTAATCAGCATTATAATGTAATAGAATTCATGCTTCTACTTTTGATCGAATATTATCAATGATGTGTAAGCACAGTAAAAATTTGGCAATTTAGCAAATCTGTACACCACAAAACTGAAGTGTTGACAGGTTTCAGTTCAGTTTCAGTTTGGTTTATTTTTCATATCTCACAAAATATAATTCAATGTAACGTCCAACAAGAATGAATAAATCATTAATGATAAAATAATTCATTACTTATACTATCGCAATTATCCATTACAAATAAGACAATGGATATAACTTTTGAAAAATTCAGATTTAAGACAGATATATTGATAAAATGAGGATATAAGAAGGGCCAACTATCAAACCGGGGGGGGGGGGGGGGGGGGGCTTGCCGCTGTCCGCTTGTGGACTCCTCAAGGGTATCAAAAACACAGATTTTCAAGAAAAAGGGTGGTTTTGAAAGACTGGTCAAAGGTCAATCGCGATGTCAAACATATTTAGGGTATGTTTTTCCCCCAAAGCTTTTTTTAAAGACTAGCAAAATTTGTTTAGGGTTTGCCAAGGTCATATTTTGTCAACAACTTCTTTGGGGAACAAAATGTGTAAATAAAGCCCACAAAAAAGTTGTTTAGGGGGTGTTTGGAAATGTGTCATGTGTCGGTCATGTGTGTCACAGCAATATATTTGACTGGCCCCCCAAAAGCATGGCTTGAAACTTATAGTTTCCCTATAGTGGTGTCGATTGGTTTCGATATTAATATGTTACAAACAAAGAAAAAGAAATTTACCTAAAAAGAAAGAGAGAAACAGAAAAAAAGTCAGAGATGAGGGAGGACTGAGTGAAAAGAAACATATAGGCCCACAATAATCATATTACAACAGTGCTGACTCTGGGGTGCTCATTCAACACCCATCAATGGGTTTTATTACAACACCCTTTTTTACAATGTGTTATATTCAATCTCTGGGGTTTAATTTTAACACCTCAGTGTCATCCTCTATGGACAGCATCCGGTGTCATCAAACACCCCAGTTTTCAGTTTGAATGTATATTGTCTTTCAGAATTCAATCAGTTACTTTCGGAACTTGGTATCGGGGGCTCCACGGAAAACAGCGCTGGCGCTGTCCAAACTGAAATGCCGGTTGTCGTAGGTGACGACGACCTTAATCGTCGTCGAAGGAGGAACGTTCTTATGGCAGCGGTGGGACATCGCGTGGAGCGCTCTGCGGGTTCATCATCCAATAACGCATCATCCGTTAATTTGAACGTGTCTGCAGTAAGTTCATATTTGCTAGTTAATCGTGTCAGCATTTTTTTTTGCGGGGGGGGGGAAGCTACCTTTTTTCCTCTTTGGGGCAATTGCAGAATTTTGGGGGCTTTTTTTTCTTTCGTTGTAAAAGCTACTTTTTAGGGGCAACTAGAAAATTATGCAATAAAATGAAATATCCATACTTTTTAATACTGCCATTGATTTTTAAAAATAGCTTGAACATTTTTTGTAAAAGATCTTGGGACGACTCCAGAAAGAATGGTCGCCCCCAAAGCATGCATTTTAGGGGCCATTTCGGCTGTCATGAGGACAAAACCGCCTTCATGTATTTTTCCATCTGATTCGATTACGTGGGGCGGGAGGGGGGGGGGGTGGCTGCGGTAACTGCGTACTCAATTAATTGAGGTATATTCTTATAAACATACTGGACAATACATCAAAGAAAGACCATGAGAAAAAGGGTTTAGTTTGTGTTATTCTATTTTACCCTTTAATTCCATTGAGAGAGAAGAAAATAAAGCTCATCTTGCCCCCCCCCCTCCCTCATAAAAATATCCCAACATTGCCTGTGCAGTGGTTGATTATTGATATAAATTCACAAACAAAATAAAGACAGAAGTAAAAAACATCATACAGTTGAAAGACATCACATAATGTACTGAATTATTAGCACCTTTTTCATGGAATCAAAGTCATACTTTTTGAAGTTTATATCATAGTACATCAACACTTTCTGTAGGTTATGTGCTAGTGATAGCCCTAGCTCGAGCAACAAGATTATTCATCATTAGCTGTGCTGATTTACTAATCCGTCAATGTATCTCTACCAACCAGACATGCTACACGGGGGCGGAACTCCTAGACATTCACGGGATCGATCATGGATCCGGTCTCACCGAGTCCCAGTATATGCAGTTGTGTCCGTCCTTGATTCAACAGACCCTGTCTGGCATGTGCAGCCAAAATGAAAATCAGACCCCTACTAGTACGATTACAAATGCAGAGAGTAAGTAATGCAATTTCAACAAAGATCATTGAATTGAAGTGATTATTGAAGGCGACATGAATGGGTAGCCAGCGGGATTAATTCCTTGAATGCACTGAGCTGGAAAACAGCTCGTAATATTGATAACATCAATGCCCCATGGAGCAGATTATTTCTAGTTAGACGGTGCTATATAAATGCCTATTGCTATTGTTATTTATATTTTTTGTACCAAATTTCACTATAAAGTATACCTTTATGATGCAATGGGCCCACATCGCATATGGCAATTGAAGCTAACAAAATAGAACATTCAATTGCTAACCAAGGTTAGACCATAGAGCTATAGCTCTATGGTTAGACCAAATAAATGATGACATCATCATAGTTTAAACAATGAGTTAAAGTAGTTCACAACATATCACAACATCACTCTATCAAGTAATGATTGTCTTAAGAAAAGGAGAATGACCATGGTATGATAATCCTGGTTCCTCAAATTGATAATGGTGATACTATTACAAATTACTCAAATAAAGCTTTCCTTAACCCTAAATCTCCCAGGGTATTTTGATTCTTGTCATTCCCGGGGGGGGGGGGGGGGGGGATCTCAAGATCTCAGCCATGGATTGCGCTATCACATTGAAAATTTGCAGGATGGTAGAGAATGAAGTAATCTATGCAGTTGCATTGGAAAATTTCACTGACTTCATATATTTTTATTTTGTATGAATTAATTATGCTAATTTATTCATGAAATCATACTTTTTGCTCCGATTCACTAAATAAAGCTCCTAGAATGCTATTTTTTTGGTGAAAATATTCTTCATAGCATTCCTAACAATTGTGAATGAAAAAAATTCTGGTACCAAGAAAGATTTTCTATGCATTTTATTGTTTTTTTAATTTCTTATTTATTTCTTTGTGTTTTTTTACTTTTGTGTTTTTTTTATTGTTTTATCAATGAAAATCCTTTCAGACTTAAATTCTGATCATAAACAATGCAAAATTGATTAAGTTTAATCAGTAAAAGTAGAAATAATAGTTTATGAATTTTGGCTAAATACACAATTTGCATTGGATTTGTACATGAAATCACGTTTATGTGCAAATTTGGGTCTGTCATGCACTTGCATCATGTTGCGTATTGTCATAACCGCGCACCCAGGGGTCACAAATTTGGTCTCAAAATTTGCGCGAGACTTGAAAGTAAAAGGTCAGTGAGCGGTGAGGTCAAAAAATTTTGCTCAGCAGATATATCGCGAAAATTGTCGGGGGGGGGGGGGGGGGGGGCATTATGGCCCCCCCCCGGAGAATTAGGGTTAATTAATTGACAATTTTCCGCAAAATGTTCATTTTGTAATTAGGATAGTACTCCATTGGTTGTTCGTTTTGAAAGAGATGTTACACTGCCTACTACATGTATACCATTCTGTAACGCGTCTGCCCTTCGAACAAAAGATCGTGGGTTCGAGTCCATCCCGGGCGGATGACTGAAGCCAGTGCATTGTGGGTAAATGTCTCTCCTATGTTTCATAGATGCAGGCTATGTTACAATGGAAAACACTCCGTCTCTCGGATAGGACGTTAAATGGAGTCTCTGTGTAGCGGAGAGTCACCACCTTTGCACATTAAGAACCCACTGCACTATTCGTATAAGAGTAGGGGGAAACCCCGGTGTAGTGGTCCACCCGCATTCCCCCAATCGGTTTATATCGGGAGGAGAGACCTGCTGGTCATACTGATTCAGTTCGCTTTTCGCCTCCCAGGCACAGGTGACGCCAAACAAATGATGATAAATAATGTTAATAATAACTGTAATATTTTTTTCTTCCAGTTTGGATTTATGGTCACCTATCTGTCATCACCATTAGCCTTCTTTCAGTTGTTGGGGCATTATTCGTCCCATGCATGTCTGGTTTTGTGTACGAGTGTGCAACGCAGACGATGATGGCCCTTGCCGTATCAACACTTACTGGGGATGCTCTAATGCATCTGATACCACAGGTAACTATTAGTCTGTAACCAAGGATTCAAATCTGACACTCAAAAGGGAAGTTCACCCTGACTAAAAGCTTGTAAAAAAAAATAATAAGATATTGCTGAAGGTTTGAAGAAATTCCATTTAGTTTTAAAAAGTTATTAAAAGAATTTGTTTAATTTGTGACATACGCTAGCAGCTTTCCATGTATCATGAATGAAAAAAATGAAAAAAAAAAATGAATGTTACTATGCTTTTAGTATATCAACAGACAAATCATTATACCTGCTCCTGAAAGAAAGAAAAAATAGTCAACATGGATCATTAAAAAGATGTGAACTTTTTATATTACATAACATATGGGGCAGTGGCTCATCTATGACGTCATAAATAATATTCTAATAACTTTCTTAATCTTTCATTGTTCGTCAAACCTTCACCAATATTTATTATTTTTGGGCTATTTTACCATGTACTTTTTGACAGTGTGATCTTCTCCTTTAAAACAATTTCTAACTTGAGTGGAGATTGTCTCTAATTACAGAGGATATAACTGAAGGAAATGTGCATTAACGTGTGGGCGCATCGTATTCTAGTGGTTCTGACTCTCGCCTTTCAAACAAGAGGGTTTTGAGTTCGAATCCTAGCCACGGCGTGTTTTCCTTCAGCAAGAAATTTATCCACATTGTGCTGCACTCCACCCAGGTGAGGGAAATGGGTACAGGCAGGAAGTAATTCCTCAAAAAGATGTGCGCACCAGAATCGGTAGACCTGCTTAGCCGAAGTAATTTAGGAGCACCTTGAGCACCTAGCAAGGTTGATACATGCGCTCTACAAATCCTATATCATTGGTTTATTAAACTCTTAAAAAACAAGTACTAGTCATGGTTTTAAACACAAGGTTTGTTTGTCCTTAAACATGTCAGCATTTATGAAGGCACATCTCTTGGGGTTTGATTTGAGCATTTGTTCAACCCTTAAGAATGAAAAAAGACAATGAAATACATAAATTACATAAATTATTTTCCAGCATTTTTTTGGTAGGTACATGTATTTGTTAGAAATGTAAGAATTGATATTTTCACTAAAACTTAGTATTCTACTACATGTAACTCATAACCATTTGGTATAATACTCCTTTCCTTTCATTAATTTCACCCAATCAACAATTATTTCTAATCATACCAATCACCATTTCGTCCATGACCATCGTCTCATAACCAGTTGGTCTAATATCCATTTGATTTTCATTCATATTGCACAATTAGCATCAAGTCCAATTATACCAAATAGGGACTAAATGGCTATTGGACTAACTGGTTATGAGACAAAATGGCGAGTGGATGAAATGGCAATTAGACCCTGTGGATAGTGTAGGTATGTATTAGCATTGGAACAATTGAAAATTTATAAACCATTTTGATCTTTTACTAGGCTATCGGACTCCATGCCCACGGTCATCATAATCATGCCTTCCAGGGCCCACTCAATCCTGAGCTAGCCTATGTGTGGAAATGCCTCGCCATAGAACTCGCCATCTATTTCTTCTTTCTTCTGGAGAGGTTCTCCGCTATGACTGGCGTAAGTATATTAGATATATCTTAAAATTACTTCATTGGCTCCCAGCCCGGTCACGTGTAGTGTTTAAAGTACTGCTTGTAACTTATCAGTGCCTCCACGCACTGCAACCATCCTATCTGTGGGGAATCTACAGATAGGTCTATGTTATGCCAATGCTGTACATAGCTTACACTTTTTAAAAATCTTTAAAATATCACTTTTGTGACCAAAATTACTTATTTCCATACTTTTCAATTTATTTTTTATTAGTAACTTGGGATTAATTTTTGCATTCACCAGAGCGCTCAAAAACTTGTGGGGATATTTTTGTGGAAGCCATCTATTGGTGGAAAGTAATATGGCGAGAAAATTGTGATTTTTCAACCTCTATTTTTGATTAAGAAAGAACGATTTAAAGAACAAATTTACATAAGAGCCAATTTATGTGATGGATAGCTGTAATGGAAACTGACAGTGTAAGAAAAACAAGCATTTGTCCCATAGAAAAAGAGAAAATAAGCCAAAATTGCCACCCTTATTTTTGCCACACAGAAATGTAACTGAGAACAAGGTTATATTATAACCTTGTTCATTGAATGAGTGTGTAAGGCCCTGGGCTCCGTAACACAAAGATTAGCGATCAATCGCTAAATGAACTGACCAATCAAGATCAATGTTACACGCGCATTTGTCGCAAAATACTGACTAGGAACCAATCAGAAGTGTTATTTCATATTTGCTATTCATCGCAAACCTTTGTGTTACGGAGCCCAGGTCTTTTTTCTTAAGTGAGCAAGGACCATGGAATGGAATGACTATGAAACTGAAAGTGTGTATATTACTGTAAAGTGGGATGTTGAGTAAGGCCGAACCCGGAGGGGGGGGTACTTACATTGACGAGTGGATACCATGCGCGACCCCATAAACACATAAAGAGGATGTCTTTTTCAAGATATTCCGTACGTAATGTAATAAGAGTGTAAAAAACACTAAAAAATGAAAAAAGGTTATCTATTTTGCTACGAAAGCTACGTGTTTATAGTCAAATTTGTGAGGGTATAAAAATCAAGACTAAATTGTTTTATAAAGGATGTACTTTTTGCCCCAGGAGTCAACACTACATGTTTAGAGTACCATTTGCGCGTGTTAGGCTATAGGCTAGTATTTGTTTTCCTGTATTGATTTTGTAAATTTTGTCAATTTGCAATACGTAGTTCCTCAGGGTTCCTTATTAGGACCTCTAATTTTCTGTGGACATATTTTTGCGTTTTTTTCCTACTAGTGTGGTCATTCTCACTCGCGAGACAGTGGACACGCCCATTACCTTGACCATGATGCAGGCATGGGAATGGATTCGGTCAAGCCACCTATAAAGTCGTGTCAAGGGTCAGCAAAAGTTTTTGACTCCTCGAAAAATCTGGTAAGAACACCCCAGGTGCCTCTCTAATCGTTTCTATGATATTTGCTCCGGCAGCGATTTCTCTGCTGTAAATTCCACACAATAATGGAAAGACCAACTTCAATATCCAAACAGTGAATTGCCAGTTCGTCTACTCCCCACATGGTCGTCTTTCATTTAGTCTAATGGCCATTCAGTCCAATGTTTCGTCTAACAACCATTTGGTCCAATGACCATTCGGTTCAATCATCACTTTGTCTACTCACCATCTCGTCTATGATCATCGTCTCATAGCCAGTTGGTCTAATATCCATTTCATTTTCATTCATTTCGCACAATTGGCATTAAGTCCAATTAGACCAAATATGGACTAAATGGCTATTGGACTAACTGGTTATTAGACGACATGGTAAGTGGTTGAATTGGCAATTAGACCATGAGGATAGTGGACAAAAATAATGGTAGACCAAATGATAGTAGACAAGTTGGCAATTGGATTAATTGACATTAGATGAATTGGAAATAAACCCCCTACCTAGGGACAGTGATTTTCCGCGATCGCGGAAAACGGACGGAATTCACGGAAAATGCTTTTTGAAACGGAAAGTGGCATTTCAAACGGAAAATCACGGAAAACGCATTTTCCCTCAAAATACACAGAATAGCAACAGAAATTACTCCAAAATCACAACAAAATGAGAATATTAAATGGCCACAAAACCCCAGAAAACACGATCTCACTTCGCTACAATCATGACAATTCACAAATCATGACTGCACCCGACATCAGCACACTCGATTGTACAGTACCCCACGCCCGTACCCGGCCTGCCGGCCGGGTTGGGCTTCACTGCACTGTACCAAAGATCGTTCCAACTATGAACGGTCGTGTGTTGCTGCCCTCTACGTTTGAAGATGTAACAGCACGATATCGTGGTCTTAAAATCCAAGATGGCGGATCGGCAAAAGCCGTTGACTGATGATAACGATGTCAAAAAAACCCCCAAATTATCGATGAAAAATCATTTCACCGTGAAATAATGCTAATGATGTGAGAGGTGAGGATGTATGCATGCTAAATGTCTTTGTAAAAATATTATTTACACCCGCATATATCCGATTAGAACGGATTCTATTGTGTTGTTGGTACAGTAGCAGATACAAATTTTGGCCAGTGCGAGTGTATGCGCTTTGATTTTGCTATTCAATGTGTAAACGGAATTGTCACTTTTCCGTGTGTACAACGTCTATGGGAAAACGGAATTTCCGTTTTCTGACGTGCTGAAACGGAATTTGTGATTTTCTGAAACGGAAAAGGCCATTTTTTGAAACGGAAAATCACTGTCCCTACCTACCATTAGACCCTACTACATCCCTAAGCTAACTCCATATCTTAGACAAAATAAATCCGGAGTAATTGTCACCAGAGCTACATGTAATGTATCTAAACTAGCATTTGATTAAATATTAATAAGGTCAATCACATATATTCATTTTATTTTGTTTTCGTATATTTTCCAAACTGAAACGACATTGAATCATGATGATTTTAGTTCCTGGGCTGCCAAGAATATTGCACTGTCAGGGTTTGTCAAGATGAATGGGGATGTGGAGGGGGGGGGGGGGCATTTTCGATAATTGAAAAAAAAAGATTTTCATATTAGCAGAGCTACCAAGTCTCACGCATTATGCGTGAGACTCAAGCATTTTGGACTCTTGTTCATCCCCTAAAATCTCTGTCTCATGCAACTATCACAGCCTATCCCCATAGACATTGTACACAATGTCAGTGATCTCACTCAGATTCACAGAAAATCTCACGCATAGCTGGTCTTTGAACTTGGCATCTCTGTATTAGAATATGCAGAATGATAATGATGAAGATGTAGTTCCTGAAATTTACTTTCATTTAATTTATGTAATCTTTTGGCCATGCCATCATCAGTACAATATATGATTGGTTTACAGGACAAAATATAATAATTCATAACATTTATAACGCGCTTACTACTGGTGTTTTTAAGCGCACTGTGTTCTGTTGTTGGTTTGTACCTGGGTTAAAAAAAAAAGAAGAAAGATCATTCTTTAGTAGAAGAGTATCAAATTTTTCAAAGGCTTAGTTACGTGCACATGGTTATATATGTGCAATGTGAGCTTATTCGACTGCTGAAGTTGTTTCCAGTAGTCCCATGTCTTAGACTTTTAGCAAGTCTCAATATTTCTAAACCCAAGTAATAATGATGATAATGAAAGCTGGATTTATAAAGTGCTTTTTCACCTGAGAATACAAAGCGTTACCGTTATAAGTTAAAAATAATAACCCTGGCCTTAGCTGTGCTGCCATATAGACACTGAAGCATTCAAGGAATTTCTTCCTACCGGGTATTCAATCACCTCACCTGGGTCAAGTGCAGTACAATGTGGGTTAATTTCTTGCTGAAGGAAAACATGCCATGGCTGGGAATTGAACCCACGTCTCTCAGATGGAAATGTGAGAGTCATAACCACTGAACCATTATGCCCCCATGATAAATAAACGTTCTGCATCATGCTCTTATGTGTACAGAGTGGGTGCTGTAGCGTAAAGAAAAGATATCCTAACAGTGAGGAGAGCGAAAGATGTAATTCAATTCTTTTGTCTTGTCTTCTACCCTATATCTCTAATACATGGGTTAAATATGTTTTTTTTTTCTTTCAATCCGAAAGAAAGAACCTCCACCCCTACGTCGGGCGAAGTTCGTGCAGGCTCCACTCCACTTCACTCCCGCTACAATACGCTCCACCTACCCGAACTTCGGGACGGTGAACTCCACCCCTGAATCCACCTCTGCTGCCGAGTGCCTTCACTTGACTTGTCTTGACTTGACACTTGTGACTTGCTAAGATCTTATGCTAAAATAATGTTGAAATTTTATTTTTGCAGGTGAAAGCTGAAAATGGCCTGGAAGAGAAGAGTCGCTGGACGAAAGGTAAATTTTGAAAAAAAAAATGTTGCCTCGAAAGCGTCATTACTTTCATGACAGCATGATCTGTAGCTAATAAAAGTAATGAGCATAATCGCCGACCATTCTACATTGTAAGGTAGTTGGGAGTTTTGGTAACAGCTATGCAGATGCTTTACGGGATGTGGATAGTCTACTGTCAAATACCCTTTCTAACAATGAAGTTGAGAAACTCAACTTGACTTAAATAAATATGCCACAAGAAAAATAACAAGATTAAGAAGATCCCATGATGAACTGTATGACGTCACTTCAAAGTTCATCACAACTACCCAACTGGCTAATTCCTTCCTCCCTGAAGCAATCTCCCACTGGAATAATCTCACAGTGGATATGGTATCCTCCAAAAGCACTGACATACTTAAAGCAAAACTAAACATGCAAAACCAGCAACAAAGCAAAACAGAGTAATAATACTCCCACTCTCGTCAGCCCTGAGTTACTCTTCCTGGTGGAGGACTTTAGGGAATGGAACTACAAGGTACAAGGTCTTTGTCAGATCGTTTGAATCGTAACAGCAATTTCGTTGTTGACTCTGGACCAACAACATGTTTGTGATTTTTTTTGGTCAGCTCTGAAACGTTGATGAAACTGCTGTCCTGATTCATCGGCCCTTGACAGTGCGTTTGTAGTTTCATTCTGCATCGCAAAGCGAAAACTCCCAATTGCCTAAATGACAAAATGTGTTATTATGGAAGCAATGCTGAAGCAGGGTTAATAACATTTAGTTCTTGAATATTGTATTAAGTGCTAGAATATGTGGTGCATTATACTATATTATTGTTATTATAGTATGAAAAATGTAAGTTTTTTATTAAAAATAGGAAAGTTAAAGGGGATGGAACCTTTAGAACGAGAAGGCTTATGTCGAAACAGAAAAACCAAAACATAAGAACAAAGAAAGCTTGAGAAAAATTGGAGAAATAATGAGAAATTTTTGAGCATTGGAATATTTCAATCACTAATGCCATAGAGATCCTCCCATTGGCAATGCGACAAGGATGTGTGATGTCACATCTGAACAACTTTCCCTTTGATGGACTATAAAATACCCCCAAAATGTTTTTTTTTAATTTTTTTATGGTGATGCAAACTCTTTATCCATGATATATTCTTCAAAAATCAGTATTACATGTCCTCCTATAGAAAGAGCACATGATCTACGGATAGATGTGATAAAAGAGGCAGTTTAAGTGAAGTATATACTAAAGTAATGGGGAGAGTTGTTCACAAGTGACATCACACATCTTTGTCGCATTGCCAATGTGAGGATCTCCATAGCACTAGTGATTGCAGTATTCAAATGCTCATAACTTTCTCATTATATGTCCAATTTTTCTCAAACTTTTCGTTGATCTGTTTCTTTGAATTTTCTGTTTTCACACTAGCTATCTTGTTCCAAAGGTTTCATTCTCCTTAAATGACCTGTAAGTTCATCATATTCATTTCCCCTCCCTTTTTCAGGTTGTGGAACAGTTCCTCTGATGATCGTCTTGGGCGATGCGCTGCATAACTTTGGAGACGGGCTTGCGATCGGAGCCTCATTCACTATTTCGATCTCTGCCGGTCTCAGCACGACTATTGCGATGTTCTGTCACGAGCTACCTCACGAGCTAGGTACGTTGTCATGTCCCGTTTTAATATGCATGGTTTATAAGAAGGCCCTTTTGATTTCAAGTTCTATGTATTTTAGTCGATGTCAACATTGATACCATTGGTATTTAAGCATGGTTCTGAATCATACATTACCCTTTGTGCAACCACCCCTGTGGATGTTATTTCATAAAACTGTACACAAGGCGCAGCGCACACTTTTAATAATGATGATAATAATGGTATATTTACCCAGGGTAGCCACTTCAGTTCCGAAAACTGTTCTCCCAGCGGGCCCTGCTCTTATTACCCAGCTAAGCTAGGCTACCTATTCGGTGCACACAGCTTTTTGAGGAATCACTTCCTGCCGGTACCCATTTATCTTACCTGGGTCAAGTGCAACACACTGTGGATGAATTCCTTGCTGAAGGAAATTACGCCATGGCTGGGATTTGAACCATTGACCCTCTGGAGACTAATCCACTGGGCCACGAAGCTCCTATGCGTTCTGATGTGACACATTAGTTTAGTAAATTGCATTTTGCATTCCAAGCTCCAACAAGGAAGATAATTTCATGTTAAGTTTGGCATAATTTTAGGAATAATGAAATCATAATTTTTCTTTGCGGGCAAGCCCTGTGGTCAGAGTAAATTTCATATATGTTTCAAGTCGCAGCCGATGATGAAGTCATTACGATTTGGATTTGAATTTGCTTTTATTCGTACAGAGATGCTCGAACTAGGCTGAATTTTGATTTCAGTAGTCCTACCACTATTGTGAAGTCTGATCGTCAAGATCTTATTGGTTGGAATGTCCATAGCAATGTTATAACATTTTTATTTCAAAATTCAGATCACAACGAATTGCATAGTGTGCGACGGGCTTAAGGTAACTTTCAGAGTGATTAGTGATCCGTTCTTAGGTGGAGCTATGTCGGCACCAATGAAAATTCACGTTTATATTCCACCTCAAGAAAAGATCACCAATTGTTGGGAGAGTCGCTCCATGTTAGTAGTATTTTACAGACTTTCTCACGAAATTAGTGTTTTACTGCAACTACTTTCATTTAGCTTTGAGGTTACAAATGACTTTGAAAGTGATTGGCGATCCTTAGGCGGAGCTGTATCCGCATCAATGAAAATTCTCTTTTATGTTCCACCACAAGAAAAGATCACCTATTGTTTGTAGAGTCTCTGTATATTATTATTATAATAGCACCATTATATGATCCTCATCATTCATTACAGGTGACTTGGCGGTACTTCTCAGTCAGGGTATGCGCCTATCTACAGCGGTGTTTTGGAACTTCCTCTCCGCGTTAACTTGCATTGTGGGACTGTGGGTCGGCATTCCTCTCGCACAGCAGCAGAATGCTGCTGCCTGGATTTTCGCTGCTACCGCTGGCACGTTTTTCTACGTTGGGCTTGTGCACATGGTAAGACCATCTAAATCTTCGATTGCCTTGCTTCGGCATTGGGAATTTGACACAATTTTTCTCTGGGCTTCATATCTTGTGTATTTCTTCTAACCAAGGTGTACATGTAGGCTGCATTATGTTATTATGTGAAGTTAAGGGTATTAGTTTATAAGGGTAGGGTATAGTGTCAAATCCAGTGTTAAAGTTAGTCATTCGATAAATGCTTAAACCCCCATTCCACAGAGAACAAGACTGCTGAAAGACATTTGAAAGACCATGAATTTTGGTTGATCTTTCAGAGGTCTCTCAATGAACCGACAATGGTCTTTGTGGTCTTACACGAGTCCTGACCAATCTTTCAGTGGTCTTCATGGGCTCCAAACCTTTTTTTAAAGGTTCAAAACAGTCTTACAGGAAAATGGTCTTTTAGTGGTCTTTCAGTGGTCTTTCGATTAACTTTCGAAGGTATTAATAGTCTTCAATGATCTTTTGGCAGTCTCTCAAGTTTTTTTACGGAGATCACTGTAAGACTCATGAGAGATCATTGAAAGACCATTGAAAGACCAGGCAAAGTCCATGGAAAGAATTCTGAAAGATCACTTGTTGCATAAAAGATCTCTGAAAGACCATTGAAAGATCTCTATAGGACTAGTCTAAGCCAAATAAGACAAGAGTACCACTCACTTTTTTTATAGTTATTTTTGAGGGGTCTTTCTGAGCCATTCCACAGAGATGACAAATTTCAGTGATCTTGAAGACCGCTGTAAGACCTCACCAATTTTATAAATCAGGGATGATCTTTGGAATGGTCTGTAACACTTTCAATGGCCTTTCAATGGTCTCCGTTCTGTGGAATGGGGGCCTTAAGATAGTAATGGAGTAATAAATTGTCGCTGATTCAAATGACAAGATCACTTCCGATGCAGATATGGCGGCGGTGCTATGATGAAATGAATTACAGGTGCTTCAAATCAATGTCATACCAACTAATCATGATAATATGTGTTAATTTACATAGCCCAAGCTACATGTATTATTCCCTTTAGCTGCCTTGGTGACTCATTACCAGTGTATGTTTATTTCAGACCATTGTACAATACAGACACACTTTTTTTCTTCTCCTGTTTATGGAAAATTGAAACCTCATTTTTTTTCAATATCAAGCGCCCCTGACAGAAATGTTTGTCTTTCCTGAAATAAAAGCTCATTAGCGTGTCTATATAACAAACTTTGTGATTGGGTATCAAAAAAAGAAAAGGTTCCAGACAAATACCATATCATGAAATGTTGAGGAAGGGGGTTCATGTAACAAAGCAACAAAAATGCAAATGTTCTCCTTTGATTGGGAAAATAAAACTTTCATGTAAAATTAAAATTATTTATTCAACTTAATAGATTTTTATATATATCCTAATTATACCAGAGTGTGGGTTCATTTGGTTTCCTTATTCTGAAGGTTGGGATATTCCGAAGGTTCATTATTCCGAAGGTTCGTAATCACGAAGGTTCATTAGTCCGAAAAGGAAATGAGGTTCGTAATCCCGAAGGTTCGTTAGTCTGAAAATGAAGTGAGGTTTGTAATTCCGAAGGTTCGTTAATCCGAAAACGAAATGATTAACGAACTTAGTTTCATTTTCGGACTAACGAACTTTATTTCGTTTCGGATTAACGAACCGTTGGAACATGGAACCTTATTTCGTTTTCTAATTATCAAACCTTCGGAATAACGCCACAAATGTTTGGATTTACGAACATCGAGGTAAAGGCAATTTTCATGTTTCGGAATTACGAACCTTTGGAATAAAGAACCTTCAGAATTATGAAGTGTAACCCTTCCAGGGAGGTTGGGAGTTCCAGCTCCGGCTGTGTCATACCTAAATACGTTAAAAGATGAGAATTGCTGCTACCCTGTTTGGCATTGAACAGATCAAGGGATCGAGCACCTTTGATCTGGTGCTGCACAGTGGCTGGAGGGGCCACGATTATTTGGGTTGAAAAAAATAATCAGTACATGTATTTATGTTTTCAGATTTCATTTTGAACAATAACCTATGTTTTTTCTTGTGACTGGTGTTTATTTTTTTTTTCTTTCATCTTCCAGCTCCCGATGCTTCATTCCTACAGTGGCAAGAATAAGGGATTCATCTTCTTTCTCCAAAACGTCGGCTTCTTGCTTGGCATGGGGATAATACTGGTCATCGCACTCTATGAGGATGCCATTAACGTCTCGGTTTGAGCAACCACATGCTCCGCCTTCCACAAGCCTTTATGAAGGGGAGCACATGTAATTTTGTCAATTTTTTCTTCGTAGAATTTTCTTTTCTTTATGATCCTTGTTTTCACAGGATCTTTTTTTCGTAGCTTTTATTTTTTTTCTGTAAGATCCTTTTTTTCCATAGAACCTTTACTTTTTATGATCCTTTTGCGTAGGATCTTTTTTTCGTAGGATATTTTTAGTAAGATATCATCATGGTCATTTAATAAAAAACCAAGAATACTGAAATTCTAGAAATTAAGATGCAAATAGGCATTTAAGAAATTACTCTATTTTTGTCGAACAAAGTCCGATCATTGTGTATTTTTTCAGTACCTGATGATAATTTGGTGAGATTGTATATATTGAGGAGAATAAAAAAAGAGTACTGTCACATTTTATTTGAATTATCATGGATAGATCAACTCAGTTGGTCGCAATAATAGAATATGCAAGTGTTGCAATGTCTATCATTTCACTTTGAACACATAGTCGTCATGCATGTACGAGTATTTGTAAGAAATGGCCTTCCACTTTCCAGTGTTTAATAAAGCTGTGAATGAATTCATAATGTGTCAAAAAGTGTGTATTTTTGAAATCTAGCTTCATTACATGGCATATTCTGAATTGGAAATGTGAGAGCGAGTCCTCCCCACAAAGTAGTTTTGAATATAGCAAAGAACTTTGGAAATTTTCTTCCACTTCACAAAACGGGTTTTTTTTTCATAGGATACCAAGGAAGAAGATTGCGTTGGTCATAGCCGGCTGCGGATTCAATCAAAATCAAGAGTGTACGTGCCTTTAGGATATTGAAGTCTAGCTTCATTATATGGCATTTTCTCATTTGGAAGTATGGGAGTTATGTCCACCCACTCGAAATTGCTTTGAAAAGAGAGAGAAAAAAATCGTTGAAATTGTGCTCAGTTTCATGAGACCGTTTTATTTACATAGGATAGAGAGGAAGCTCATGTCATTACGTGACTCGATAACCCCGTCTTTCATCAACTCCCCCTGTCTTTCCGCTAATATTTTTTTAATTCTTACTTTAACCCTGATAACGTACTTACGTAATTTTGCCTAATTTCAGAACCCCCTACACAGGGGTGACGCAATTCGGGTCTCAAAAAGTTGCAGGAGAGCAAGACAGTAAACTGTCAGTGAGCAGTGTGGTCAAACAAATTTTGCGCAGGAGATTTATCATAAAAAAATGCCAAGGGGGATAATTCAGCCCCCCCCCCCCCGACCCACCGGTCTTCTAAAGCGTTAAAATAACCCAGTGTGTTTACAGATGAATTCCAGTGGTAACGATCTCAAAATGAGTTCAAACAGAATTCAATTATCATCCAAGTGTTGTATGTATAAACAAAAGATATGTGCCAAATGGCTGTGGAAGAAAATGCTTAATTGCTGTGATATGGGAGCAAAATAAGCACAGAATGCCATCAATTGTCTGATATTTTTCCAATCAATATTCATACACTGTCCCAAATATGCTTTTTTGTCTTAGTGATCATCAGAATTATCGGTTTTGAGCCAAGATTTCATGATATCACAAGGATAAGTTTATTTCAATGTACAAGATCTAATCAAATACAAGACTTAAGCTATGTGGCTAAATGATCCTTATAATAAATGCAAATTTAATATCTGGTCGTAAAGTCGTCATAGCAATTGATTTGAAGCTAATATGGCCTTTACTCCAAAATAAAAGCTTGCAATCATCCAAAATTGTGATTAGTATTCTTTGAGTTAATTTCAACTTTAAGATCCTTTAAGTTCACATTTTCAGAAAATAAGCAAAATGCAATTTGTTTGAAAATCAGATCATGGTCCAGTTGTAAGGTGTGCAGTGACCTGAAGAATATTCTGATAGTCGACATCAAATTACATGAGCAACGTGTATGGCGTGCAAGTACACGTCATTAATATATTAATGCAGTTGAACTATGCAATGTTATGGCAGATTGAATTTAAAAAAAACGTTTGATTTTCATGTCCTGTGACATGAAAATTCTAAAGAAAATCAGCTCATCGTTATTTTGTAAAATTTTCATACTTTTCCACAGAAATCGCATGTTTGGAGGTGAATGCAATTAAACAGAAATGTTGCAATTTAAAATGGAGTAAGGTTAGAATCTGATATTCGTATAAAATAATACGAAAATTGTCTTTATTTTTGTGCAAATATTTTTGTATTCATGGTGGAGGTCTCAATAAATTTCTTAAATTAAAAGTATTGTGTTTGATATGATTGCATTTGTGAAGTGTTCGTAATGGGAATTTTCATTCATTTCATTTATTCATTTTTTCCATAAAATACAAAGCTCTAGACAATTACCAGAAAAAAACTTCGGGATAAGGGATGCCCATAAACAAAATATAAAACATCAAAACTACCAAAATGAGCTATAGAATCAGATTTTCATACATATTTGTCTTCAGATCCAAGAACATTCCATGTACATTTAAAGGTAAAGTTCACACAGAAAATAGTTGAATTGAATCATTAGAGAAAAATAAAAAGAGCACTTAGTGTCAAATTTCATCCAAACAGGATATAAAATGAGAAACTTGTAACATTTTAAAGGTTTGCCTATTTTTTATGGTGATACAAACTCTATCCATGATGTATTCTTCAAAAAATTGTATGACAGGCCACTTTATAAAAAAGATTACATATCTATTGATAGATATAATAAAAGATGCAGTTTAAGTGGAATATATACAAAGGTAATGGGGATAGTTCATGATAAAAAAGTCACACATCTTTTTTGCATTGCCAATGTGAGGATGTCCATAGTATTAGTGATCGCAATATTGAAATGTTCATAACTTTCTCATTGGTCTGATTTTTCTCAAACTTTCGTTGACCTGTTTCTTTGATTTTTCCTGTTTTCACACAAGTTATTCATCCAACAGTGCACATTTCACGAATTCAACCAATTACTAGATTATACAGTGTGTGATACCGTCAAAAGGTTATGTTTGGTTTGATTCGATTGATTTGATTTATTGATTTCCAATTCTCTATTGTACAAAAAATGTGATAAACATAACATTACAAGGCTAAAAATGGATAATATATATATATCACAATCATAGATTTAAGGAACACAATTCAATAAAATCTCAGATGACATTTGTACTTAAAAGTAAAACGGAGAGTCATGCCAAAAAAAGCTAAGCTTGTACAAAAGGCAAGCCCCAAACTTAGTTTCATTACAAAATTATAACAAAGAAATATTTGGTTGTAATAGGAGTGGGTTATACACGGGGGCAGAGGAGTGCAGTATACACTAGGCGAGCAGTTAATAACAATTATAAAAAAAAAAAATTAAAAAAATGTTTGTGGAGGAAAGGGAACCAGGGGACCGTTTCATCAACATATTTGTCTGACAAGTTGTCAGATCTGACATCTCTCATTGATTCTGATTGGATGAAAGGCACTGTTACTATAGTAAATGTCGGATAAAATGGGACTTGTCGGATAAAACGTCTGACAAGTCCGTTCATGAAACGTTCCCCAGGAGGGCAATTCCATTAAATAAGTCACGGACGTCGGGTTTACATTATCCCAAACCTCCCGCAAGTCGCAATCTATAAGCACGTATAGTGTTGACTGTTGGGGCAAAAATTACATCCTTTATTTTTTAGTCTTTTTACCCTCACAAATTTGACCCTAAACACGTAGCTTTCCTAGACACTTTTTTCATTATTTTAGTGTTTTGACACCCTTATTACGTTACGTACGTAACGTGCCTATCTTTAAAAATACATCCTTTTTACGTTTTTTTTTGGTAGCGCATGGTATCCACTCTTCATTCTAAGTGCCCCACCCCCCTCGGTTGAGTAGTGTAGTAGCTATAGGTATCGCATTTGTGATTGTGGCTATCAGCTCACAGTGATGGCCATCAAGCACATCAAGAAAATAATTTAGCTACATATAACATCACGGCTGTAAATATATATATCTTAATACATAGAGTAGGATTCAGTGAGCTAATGCCGAAAATTTCATCAAAATCGGATAAAAAATAACAAAGTTATTGAATTTTATAGGTAAGCAATATTTTGTGAAAACAGACGTCATGAATATTCATTAGGTGGGCCGATGATTGTCACATCCCCACTTTCCGTTTCTTATGTTATTACATAATAATCTTATTTTTTCATTATTCCATACTTGTGTGAATAATCTCCCTTATAATCAAATAAGTTGTAGCAATAAATCAGTTTTCAATCAAATTTTTCTAGTTTTTGGAGGAAAAAAAATGAATAAACCTAATTTTATATCATAAAATACAAAATAACAAGTGGGGATGTGACATCATCAGCCCACCCAATAAATATTCATAACGTTTGTTTTCACAAAATATTTCTAAACTTTAACATTCATTAACTTGTTATTTGTTATCCGATTTTGATGAAATTTTCGGCGATTTGCTCAGTAAATTCTACTCTATTTATTAAGCTATAAATACTTTCAGCCCGGACCATCCCTTTGAATGAAAGCTTTATCGATGAGTTCAGTGGTCAAGCTCAAAGTAAAGGTAGGATAACAGTATCCGACCATTGTCGGAACCGGGAATTGTTAGGGAGATTATTCCTTGGTTGCTCAGAGCAGGCGCGTACGCAGGATTTTTGAAGGGGGGGGGGGGTTCGAGCTGATTTTTTAAAAAAAATCTCCCGCCCAGTCTCTAAAAAGTGATGGGGGGATCCGCCCTCTTTTTGTCCTTACAATTTTTTGCGTCATACATTATTATGTAGGGGTACCGTGCGTCAACCAGACCGACCTCTGGGGAGACAAGCAGAAAAAAATGAAACGAAAAGGGGGGAGGGTTTGAACCCCCTAACCCCCCCCCCCCCCTCCTTGCGTACGCGCCTGGCTCAGAGGGTGTTTCACGAAGAATCTTCACAGTGATCTTCATATTACAACCGTGTTACAAGCTATGAATATCCTTGCATCTGATTGGCTGGTACCAACTTTGTCAAAGTAAATCACTGACGTGTGTCGTGAATTACAACCGGGACTTTTGAATTGAATTCGGTAGGTCGACGTATAGGCTTATAGGCGATGTACAGCTTCGATATGCGAACTTGATCTTCTGATCTCCTCTCCTGAGTTTCTTCATCTATGGATATGGTGGCAATGTAAGTAAACTCTCATTTATGCACTGTATACATTAGTTTGGAAATATAGGCCTATATATTCACTTAGAGAGAGAGGAGAGAGAGAGAGAGAGAGGAAGAGGGGATCCTGCACTTATCAAAGAAGTTGCAGTCTCTCATTCCATCGTTGTTGTTGTTAATTTGAATAGGCAAACTAGTCAGTTTTGACTATTGTTGCCTTGTAAATTTGCTTTCCTTTTTTCTCCAAAATATAATAACTTCTTTGTCCAATCGCCCTCAGTGGCATGATCGTGATATAGGGAACCACCGTTCACTTCATACAGCAGCGCTTTATTCAGTCACACGCACGGTTCCCTATTTCCACCACTCATTCAATGAACAAGGTTATAATATAACCTTGTTCTCAGTTATATCTCCATGTGTGACAAAATAAGGGTGGCAATGTTTGGCTTATTTTCTCTTTTTCTTTGGGGCAAATGCTTGATTTTTTTACACTGACAGCTTCCATTAGACCTGTTAATTCATACTGCTTGGCTCTTATTTAAATTTGATTCTTTATATCATTTATTCTTAATTAAAAATAGAGATAAAAAAATGAAAATTTTCTTGCCATATTACTTTCCACCAATAGAGGGCGTACACAAAAATATGCCCAAAATTCAAGTTTTTGAGCGCTCTGGTGAATACAAAAATTATTCCCACATTACTAATGATAAATAATAGCAACTGTATGGAAATTAGTAATTTTGGTCACAAAAGTGATATTTTAATGATTTTTTAAAGTGAGTGCTCTATACAGCATTGGCATACCATAGTCCTACCTGTAGATTCTCCACAGGCCAGATGGTAGCAGTGAACAAGTGATTTCCACCTCCATTCACTTTGTACACAAGTGCGCGTACACAAATCTACGAGTGGTTCCCAAAACCACAATTTGGCCGGTACCGTTTTCGAAAATCATGAATTTCCCAGGATTTTAGGCATTTTGATCCTTTATTTTATTTTGTTTATGCTTTATTGCACATTATGATAATTCAGTTAAGTTCGAAATTCATGTAGACTTACTTTTCATAGGCCTAGATGCAAGCATGCAGGCCTAGTTCGTAGTTTCATTCTGCGCATGATCAGAGGAAGGTCATTGTTGGTGAGTTTAAAATTTAATGAGTTCAGCACCAACTTTGGTGACCTGGTTATTCATATATTCTTTTGAATTGTGTTTTTCTCCGGGGGGGGGGGGGGCACTCGACCAAAAAAGTGGTGGGGGTGAAACGATGGGGATGGATTGGGAGCCATGTCATAAAAACGTTCCACGATCAAGGGATAAAAGGACAAAAATAAATCAAAGGAAATGAAAAAGGTATAATTCTACTATCTTTTCAATATAATGGCAAAATCAGTGAAAAGAAATGATTTCTTATTCAAAAGATTATTGCGCTTGCTCACAACGCTATACAACTCTTGCTTCATCCGACATGTCGGTTGGTCCCCCTCAAAAGATTTGCTCATTACGCCACCGTCGATTCTGAGAATCAGTATCGTACATAGGATTTTCCACAGGGGGGGGGGGGGCAAAATCAACCACAAATAAAGGATTTGGTGCCAGAAAAAAAATGACAAGCAAAAAAAGGTCCTCAACAGGATATAAAGGACCTTTCACAGCAAAAAAAGGTCTTCAACTTCTCGTTAGGGATTAGGTCCCTTGCATATGTTGTGACTCGTCAAGGGGGGGGGGGCAGGGGGCAGTCTGCCCCCCCCGTAGGTACGCTAGTGGTGAGAATAGACCTAAATTCTGTCTTGCATGGATATTGTGTCATGGTGAATTGCCAATCCCACTATTGCCAACTCGTCCACTCATCACATGGTCTCCCTTAAATCAGACTTAGGTCATTCCGTCCATCAACATTTCGTCCAACAGACATTTAGTTCAGGAACCATTTGGTCCAATCATCACTTCGTCTAATCACCAGTTTGTCTATGATCATTTTGTCTCATAACCATTTGGTCTAATATCCATTTCATTTTCATTCGTTTCGCCCAATTCAAACTTAGTCTAATTAGACCAAATGGTATATGAACTAAATGGATATATTAGACCAACTGGTTATAAGAAAAAATTGCGAGTGGATGAAATGGCAATTAGACAATAAACATAGTGGACGAACTGATGGCCGACCGAATGATAATGAGGAGTTGGCAATTAATAATAATAGGCAATTATAATTACATAACCATCTATCTAGAAATCTAATCCGAGGCGCATTGTTTATCATCATTGGCGGAGGAAGCCACAAAAATTAGAGGGGCTTACCTGAAATTTTGTGATGGACACATGTAAAAAAATTGACAAGCAAAAAAAGGTCCTCGACCTAAATTTTAGGGGGGGGGGGCAGGAGACATTTTAAGGGGTTTAGGGGGGACGCAGGAAACAAAAATTGACAAGAAAAAAAGAAGGTTCTCAACCTTAATTTTAGGGGGAACAAAAGACGTTTTAAGGGGGTCCACCAGAAATTAGGAGGGGGGACGCAGGAAACAAAATTGACAAGCAAAAAAAAAAAACTAAAAATTTAGGGGGGGGGGGCATCCCCCCTCTCAATTTTTTTTTTGGGATCTGTCCTCCCCGTCACCCCGTTTCCGCCGCCTATGTTTATCATTACTTTTACCCCGGCTTTAGCTCGAGCTGCCTTTCAGCACTCATTGCAATCGAGGAATTAATCCAACTTCACCTGGGCTGAGTGCAGCACAATGTGGATAAGTGTCTTGCTGAAGAAAATAACGCCATAGCTGGGATTCGAACCCACGACCATCCCTTTCAAAGTGAAAAGATTAATCCACTGGGCAACAACGCTCTACAATAGACCAGTTTGTATACTTCAGGGACAATTTTGGTCAAATGACCTTTCATTTCTTTCATTATCATGATTATGATAGGCAGATTTCAAAGCAAGATATTACGTAAGCTTGCCTTACATAACAGGATGAAGAAATTGAATAGACCAGGTGACTAGAATAGCACAACAATGAACACTTTATGAAGGTATTTGTTGCATTCCTACATTGAATGCATATCTTAGCATGTTGCACAATGTACTTGGCAAATTGTGAATTACCAGTCGTTCGTGGACGCATTGTTGTTTTATGTGGACGTAAAAATGAATACCACTATTCACAAGAATATATGAATAATCAGGACATCAAGGTTCAGGGGCGGAGCCAGCTTTCACCAATAGGGGGGGGGGGGGGGCGAAAAATATTTTGATCAACATTTTTTGATTGGCCGCTACAATCTGGCTTTTTTTTGTTGGTTTTTCAGGGGGTAGTCTTAACTAAAGACTGAAGTTTTAAGCATACGTTAGTATTTATTGCTATAAACAATATAAGGTATCTCATGTGGTCTTAATATATAATGCGAGCGCGAAGCGCGAGCTAAAAATCTTTGACATTTTATGTCCTTAGAACTGAAGATTCAGAGCAGTTTTTATAATCATGAACAAAGATAAGTATCCGACTTAACAATGCGAGCACGAAGCGCGAGCCGAAATTTTATCATATAGCAACGTGAAAAGTGACTCAATTAGGACTGTTTTTAGTGATTAATGAAGAGGATACAAGTATCACCAATTAAATAATGAGAGTGCGAAGCGTGAGTTCAAAATTTCTGATATTCCGACCTGAAAAAATGAACAGTCTAAGCGCGTTTTTATTTAAATAAACAAGCTGTGTGTCTCAAACAATTAAATGCGAGCACGAAGCATGAGCTTAATTTTCTGATATACTGACATGATAAAGGAGCATTTTGAAAAACTTTGGTAAGAATTTCCGAAGAGCATAGGTTTCTCACAAATCAAACAATGCGAGCGCGCAGCGCGAGCTGAACATTTTGATACACATTAACAATTTGTGTAAATCAAACAAAATAATGAAAGCTTGATGTGCGAGCTCAAAAATTGTGTGCAAATTGATATCAGAACTGGATATATTGTATATATATATTGGTTATATATTAGTGTCATTTAACCCTCTTGAATGGGATTCATTACACGGGCAAAGCGAGCGCGAAGCGCGAGCGAAAAATTTTATATAAAGTCTATTTTCCAATTCTTCCCCTCACCTTTTTTGGGGTATCCTTTCGGGGTCGGGCCGGTCGTTACGAGGCTGTAAATTACCCATCATGGGTAAAATACCTTTCTTATCTTTCTTTCTGTTTTTCGTAGTTTCTATCAAGGTAAAGAGTACACTTTTTTTCTGCAGGTTGTCAAAAAAATAGGGGGGGGGGGGCCGGGGCCGGCTCGGCCCCCTCCTGGATCCGCGCCTGAGGTTGGTGCTTATCTCATTAGATTTTAAACCACCATATAACTTTAGTACAAATGACCTTCCTCTGATCAGGCGTATAATCTTTTGATCATGCGCAGAAAGGAACTACGAACTAGCTCATTAGACAAATTTGTATAGGACCAATTGAACATTTGTAAAATGTAATTTATTACTGTCTAGGAGAAGGTGTCCTGTGAATGATGAGCCTACTGGGCTTGCCCCGGAACGCCCAGACAGATTATCGTTTTTTTTCTCTATTCGTAAAATGTAGTTAAAGGTCAAGTCCACCCAAGGAAAATGTTGACTTGAATACATTGAGAAAAATCAAATTTGCATAGTGCTGAAACTTGCATCAAAATCGGATGCAAAATGAGAAAGTTATGACATTTTGAAAGTTTCGCTTATTTTTCGTAAAAAAACAGTCACTTGCCAAACTAGGTGACTCAGTTGATGAAGTCCACTACTAGTACTCACTATTTCTTTTTTTTATTGTTTGAATGATTATACAATAATTCATTTTTTAAATAGATTTCACAATAAGCACCAACTTGACTGAACCATATAGTATTTAACAAAGCTAATTCCACATGTTCAAAGAGGAATTAATCGTATATTACTTGACAATGAGGAGAAAATTAGAATATTTCATATAATAAAATACAAAAGAAATAGTGACTGGATGACGTCATAATCTCCTTATTTGCATACCAGCCAGGATGTGTAAGAAACTGTTAAGTTAAAATAAGTGAAATTTTAAAATGTCATAATTTTCCTATTTTACATCCGATTTTCATGAAATTATCATTGTTGTGCTTGTTGGATTTTTCTCTTTTTATTCAATTCGATGTTTTGTTGGGGTTGACTTGTCCTTTAATTTTTGCCTATAAGATTGTATCCTGTAAATAACGAGCCTATTATATACTGGCCTTGTCACTTATTTTGTTGGAGAATGGAACGCCCTATCAGATGTATATATATTTTTTGAGTATTTGTAAAATATAGTTAATTTCTGTATGGGAGATGGTGTCCTGTGAATGATGAACCTACTGGGCATGCCCCTTAAAGTGTAGGAGAAAAGAACGCCCAGACAGATTATAATTTTTTTCTATTTGTAAGATGTAGTTAATTTGTGTCTGGGAGAACGTATCCTGTGAATGATGAGCCTACATACTGGGCATGCCCCTTAAAGTGTAGGAGAACGAAACGCACAGACAGATTATTATTATTTTCTTTCTAAATTTTTTTTTTCTATGTAATTAACTTCTGTCTGGGAGATGGTATCCTGTGAATGATGAGCCTACTGGGCTTCCCCCTTAAAGTAGGAGAACGGAACACTCAGACAGATTATCATTATCATTTAAATTATTTGTAAATGTAAGAATGTAGTTAATTTCTGTCTGGGAGATGGTATCCTGTGAAGGATGAGCCTACTGGGCTTGCCCCTTTAAGTGTAGGATAACGGAACGCCCAGACAGATTATTTTTCTTCTTTTTTCTAATTTGTTTGTATTTATAAAACTGTAGTTAATGTCCGTCTGGGAGATGGTATCCTGTAATTTATGAATCTACTGGGCTTGCCCCTTAAAGTGTAGGAAAACGGAACGCCCAGACAGATAATCGTTTTTTGTATATTTTTTTGTATATGTATAATCATTATTTATTCTTTATTGAAAGTATTTGTAAAAATGTAGTTAATTTCTGTATGGGAGATGATATCCTGTAAATGACGAGACTAATTACTTGGCTTGCCGTTAAAGTGTAGGAGAATTAACGGAACACCCTATCAGATATTCTTATTTGTCTTGACTATTTGTAAAATTTAGATAATTTCTGACTGGGAGATTGTATCTTGTCAATAATGGGTCTATTGTTATTGTCCCTTAAAGTGTAGGAGAACAAAACGCTCGGAGAGGATATCATCATTTAAATTATTTGTATTTGTAATTAATTTCTGACTGGGAGATGGTATCCTGTAATTGATGAGCCTACTGGGCTTGCCCCTTAAAGTGTAGGAAAACGGAATACCAAGACAGAACATTTTTCTTCTTTTTTATAATCTTTTTGTATTTCAAAAAATGTAATTAATTTACGTCTTGGAGATGGTATCCTGTGATTGATGAGCCTACTAGGCTTGCCCCTTAAAGTGTAGGAGAACGGAACGCCCAGACAGATAATCGTTTTGTTAAATATTTTTTTGTATATGTAAAATGTAGTTAATTTCTGTCTGGGAGATGGTATCCTGTGAATGATGAGCCTACTGGGCTTGCCCCTTAAAGTGTAGGAGAACGGAACGCTCAGGCAGATTATTATTATATTATTGACTGAAATTTACTGATTGCCCCAAAAGTGGATGTAACGCAATATCAGATGTATATATATTTTTTGAGTATTTGTAAAATATAGTTAATTTCTGTATGGGAGATTGTGTCCTGTGAATGATGAACCTACTGCGCTTGCCCCTTTGCCCTATCAGATATTTTATTTGTTTTGAGTGTTTGTAATATGTAGTTAATTTCTTACTGGGAGATGGTATCTTGCCAATAATGAGCCTACTGGGCTTGCCCTTAAAATTGTGGAGAATGGAGCGCCCAGACAATCATTTTTTTTGTATTTGTAAAATGTAGTAAAAGGTCTAGTCCACCCCAGTCAATTGCTGACTTGAATAAATAGAAAAAAATCAAACTTGCATTTCATCAAAATCAGATGTAAAATGAAAAAGTTATGACTTTTTAAAGTTTGGCTTATTTTTCACAAAACAGTGACTTGCACAACTAGGTGACTCAGTCGATGAAGCCCACTATTCACTATTTCTTTTGTTTTTTATTGTTTGAATTGAACAAAATTTTCATTTTTTCCCAAAGATTTGACAATAAGGACCAACTTGACTGAACAATATACCGTAATAATCTTACATGTTCAGGGAGGAATTAATCGTATCACTTGACAACAAGGAGAAAATCATAATATTTCATATAATACAAAATAAATAGTGATTGAATGACGTCATAATTTTACTCAATTGCATTCGAGGCAGGAAGTGAAAAAACGTTTTAGTGAAAATAAGCGAAATTTTTAAAATGTCATAATTTTTCCTATTTTACATCCGATTTTGATGAAATTTTCAGCGTTTTGCTTGTTGGATTTTTTTCTTTTTATTGAAATCAATGTTTTGTTAAGGTTGACTTTTCCTATAATTTCTGTCTGGGAGATGGTATCCTGTGAATGGTGAGCCTACTGCGCTTGCTTCTTAGGAGGACGGAACGCCCATACAGATTATCGTTTTTTTTTCTTCATTTTTGTATTTCTAAAAATGTAGTTAAGTTCTGTCCGTGAGATGGTATCCTGTGAATGATGAGCCTACTGGGCTTGCCCCTTAAAGTGTAGGAGAACGGAACGCCCAGACAGATAATCGTTTTGTTAAATATTTTTTTTGTATATGTAAAATGTAGTTAATTTCTGTCTGGGAGATGGTATCCTGTGAATGATGAGCCTACTGGGCTTGCCCCTTAAAGTGTAGGAGAACGGAACGCTCAGGCAGATTATTATTATATTATTGATTGAAATTTACTGATTGCCCCAAAAGTGGATGTAACGCAATATCAGATGTATATATATTTTTTGAGTATTTGTAAAATATAGTTAATTTCTGTATGGGAGATGGTGTCCTGTGAATTATGAACCTACTGGGCTTGCCCCTTTGCCCTATCAGATATTTTATTTGTTTTGAGTATTTGTAATATGTAGTTAATTTCTTACTGGGAGATGGTATCTTGCCAATAATGAGCCTACTGGGCTTGCCCTTAAAATTGTGGAGAATGGAGCGCCCAGACAATCATTTTTTTTGTATTTGTAAAATGTAGTAAAAGGTCTAGTCCACCCCAGTCAATTGCTGACTTGAATAAATAGAGAAAAATCAAACTTGCATAGTACCGAAAATTTCATCAAAATCAGATGTAAAATGAAAAAGTTATTACTTTTTAAAGTTAGGCTTATTTTTCACAAAACAGTGACTTGCACAACTAGGTGACTCAGTCGATGAAGCCCACTATTCACTATTTCTTTTGTTTTTTATTGTTTGAATTGAACAAAATTTTCATTTTTTCCCAAAGATTTGACAATAAGGACCAACTTGACTGAACAATATACCGTAATAATCTTACATGTTCAGGGAGGAATTAATCGTATCACTTGACAACAAGGAGAAAATCATAATATTTCATATAATACAATACAAAATAAATAGTGATTGGATGACGTCATAATTTCCTCAATTGAATACCAGGCAGGAAGTGCAAGAAACCTTTCAGTGAAAATAAGCGAAATTTTTAAAATGTCATAATGTTTCCTGTTTTACATCCGATTTTGATGAAATTTTCAGCGTTGTGCTTGTTCGATTTTTTTTTATGGAAATCAATGTTTTGTTAAGGTTGACTTTTCCTATAATTTCTGTCTGGGAGATGGTATCCTGTGAATGGTGAGCCTACTGCGCTTGCTTCTTAGGAGGACGGAACGCCCATACAGATCATCGTTTTTTTTCTTCATTTTTGTATTTCTAAAAATGTAGTTAAGTTCTGTCCGTGAGATGGCATCCTGTGAATGATGAGCCTACTGGGCTTGCCCCTTAAAGTGTAGGAGAACGGAACGCCCAGACAGATAATCGTTTTGTTAAATATTTTTTTTTGTATATGTAAAATGTAGTTAATTTCTGTCTGGGAGATGGTATCCTGTGAATGATGAGCCTACTGGGCTTGCCCCTTAAAGTGTAGGAGAACGGAACGCCCAGACAGATTTTTAGCATTTTTTTTAGTTTTATTTTTTCAATGTAGTTAATTTCTGTCTGGGAGATGGTGTCCTGTGAATGATGAGCCTACTGGGCTTGCCCCTTAAAGTGTAGGAGAACGGAACGCTCAGACAGATTTTTAGCATTTTTTTTAGTTTTATTTTTTTCAATGTAGTTAAGTTCTGTCTGGGAGATGGTGTCCTGTGAATGATGAGCCTACTGGGCTTGCCCCTTAAAGTGTAGGAGAACAGAACGCCCAGACAGATTTTTAGCATTTTTTTTAGTTTTATTTTTTTCAATGTAGTTAAGTTCTGTCTTGGAGATGGTGTCCTGTGAATGATGAGCCTACTGGGCTTGCCCCTTAAAGTGTAGGAGAACGGAACGCCCAGACAGATTTTTAGCATTTTTTTTAGTTTTATTTTTTTCAATGTAGTTAAGTTCTGTCTTGGAGATGGTGTCCTGTGAATGATGAGCCTACTGGGCTTGCCCCTTAAAGTGTAGGAGAACGGAACGCCCAGACAGATTTTTAGCATTTTTTTTTAGTTTTATTTTTTTCAATGTAGTTAAGTTCTGTCTGGGAGATGGTGTCCTGTGAATGATGAGCCTACTGGGCTTGCCCCTTAGATTGAACACCCTATCAGATATTTTGATTGGTTTTGAGTATTTGTAATATGTAGTTAATTACTTACTGGGAGATGGTATCTTGTCAATAATGAGCCTACTGGGCTTGCCCTTAAAAGTGTGGAGAATGGAGCGCCAAGAAAATAATTTTTTTTTGTATTTGTAAAATGTAGTGCAAAGGTCTAGTCCACCCCAGGAAATTGCTGACTTGAATAAATAGAGAAAAATCAAATTTGTATAATACTGAAAATTTCCTCAAAATCAGTGGTACAATGAAAAAGTTATGACTTTTTAAAGTTAGGCTTATTTTTCACAAAACAGTGACTTGCACAACTAGGTGACTCAGTCGATGAAGCCCACTATTCACTATTTCTTTTGTTTTTTATTTTTTGAATTGTACAAAATTTCATTTTTTCCCAAAGAGTTGACAATAAGGACCAACTTGACTGAAAAATGTACAATACTAATCCTACATGTTCAGGAAGGAATTAATCGTATCACTTGACAACAAGGAGAAAATCAGAATATTTCATATCATACAATACAAAATAGTGATTGAATGACGTCATAATTTTACTCAATTGCATACGAGGCAGGAAGTGAAAAAACATTTTAGTGAAAATAAGCGAAATTTTTAAAAAGTCATAATTTTTCCTATTTTACATCCGATTTTGATGAAATTTTCAGCGTTGTGCTTTTTGGATCTTTTCTTTTTATTCAAATCAATGTTTGTTAAGGTTGACTTTTCCTATAATTTCTGCCTGGGAGATGGTATCCTGTGAATGGTGAGCCTACTGCGCTTGCTTCTTAGGAGGACGGAACGCCCATACAGATTATCGTTTTTTCTTCATTATTTGTATATGTAAAATGTAGTAAAGTTCTGTCCGTGAGATGGCATCCTGTAAATGATGAGCCTACTGGGCTTGCCCCTTAAAGTGTAGGAGAACGGAACGCCCAGACAGATTATCATTATTATTCAAATTATTTGTATTTGTAAAAAATTAGTTAATTTCTGTCCGTGAGATGGCATCCTGTGAATGATGAGCCTACTGGGCTTGCCCCTTAAAGTGTAGGAGAACAGAACGCTCAGACACATTATTATTATATTCTTGATTGAAATTTACTTATTGCCCCAAAAGTGGATGTAACGCCCTATCAGATATATATTTTTTGAGTATTTTTAAATATAGTTAATTTCTGTATGGGAGATGGTATCCTGTGAATGATCAGCCTATTTGGCTTGCCCTTAAAGTGTAGGAGAACGGAACGCCCAGACAGATTTTCATCATTTTTTTTAGATTTATATTTTTCAATGTAGTTAAGTTCTGTCTTGGAGATGGCATCCTGTGAATGATGAGCCTACTGGGCTTGCCCCTTAAATTGTAGGAGAACGGAACGCCCAGACAGATTTTTAGCATTTTTTTTTTAGTTTTATTTTTTTCAATGTAGTTAATTTCTGTCTGGGAGATGGTGTCCTGTGAATGATGAGCCTACTGGGCTTGCCCCTTAAAGTGTAGGAGAACGGAACGCCCAGACAGATTTTTAGCATTTTTTTAGTTTTATTTTTTTCAATGTAGTTAAGTTCTGTCTTGGAGATGGTGTCCTGTGAATGATGAGCCTACTGGGCTTGCCCCTTAAAGTGTAGGAGAACGGAACGCCCAGACAGATTTTTAGCATTTTTTTTAGTTTTATTTTTTTCAATGTAGTTAAGTTCTGTCTTGGAGATGGTGTCCTGTGAATGATGAGCCTACTGGGCTTGCCCCTTAAAGTGTAGGAGAACGGAACGCCCAGACAGATTTTTAGCATTTTTTTAGTTTTATTTTTTTCAATGTAGTTAATTTCTGTCTTGGAGATGGTGTCCTGTGAATGATGAGCCTACTGGGCTTGCCCCTTAAAGTGTAGGAGAACGGAACGCCCAGACAGATAATCGTTTTGTTAAATAATTTTTTTTTTTATACATGTTCTGTCTGGGAGATGGTATCCTGTGAATGATGAGCCTACTCGGCTTGCCCCTTAAAGTGTAGGAGAACGGAACGCCCAGACAGATTTTTAGCATTTTTCTTAGTTTTATTTTTTTCAATGTAGTTAATTTCTGTCGGGGAGCGGTGTCCTGTGAATGATGAGCCTACTGGGCTTGCCCCTTAAAGTTTAGGAGAACGGAACGCCCAGACAGATAATCGTTTTGTTAAATAATTTTTTTTTTATATATGTTCTGTCTGGGAGATGGTATCCTGTGAATGATGAGCCTACTGGGCTTGCCCTTAAAGTGTAGGAGAACGGAACGCCCAGACAGATTTTTAGCATTTTTTAGTTTTATTTTTTTCACTGTAGTTAAGTTCTGTCTTGGAGATGGTGTCCTGTGAATGATGAGCCTACTAGGCTTGCCCCTTAAAGTGTAGGAAAACGGAACGCCCAGACAGATTTTTAGCACTTTTTTTAGTTTCATTTTTTTCAATGTAGTTAATTCCTGTCTGGGAGATGGTGTCCTGTGAATGATGAGCCTACTGGGCTTGCCCCTTAAAGTGTAGGAGAACGGAACGCCCAGACAGATTTTTAGCATTTTTTTAGTTTTATTTTTTTCAATGTACTTAATTTCTGTCTGGGAGACGGTGTCCTGTGAATGATGAGCCTACTGGGCTTGCCCCTTAAAGTGTAGGAGAACGGAACGCCCAGACAGATAATCGTTTTGTTAAATATTTTTTTTTTGATATATGTTCTCTCTGGGAGATGGTATCCTGTGAATGATGAGCCTACTGGGCTTGCCCCTTAAAGTGTAGGAGTACGGAACGCCCAGACAGATTTTTAGCATTTTTTTTAGTTTTATTTTTTTCAATGTAGTTAAGTTCTGTCTGGGAGATGGTGTCCTGTGAATGATGAGCCTACTGGGCTTGCCCCTTAAAGTGTAGGAGAACGGAACGCCCAGACAGATTTTTAGCATTTTTTTTAGTTTTATTTTTTTCAATGTAGTTAATTTCTGTCTGGGAGATGGTGTCCTGTGAATGATGAGCCTACTGGGCTTGCCCCTTAAAGTGTAGGAGAACGGAACGCCCAGACAGATTTTTAGCATTTTTTTAGTTTTATTTTTTTCAATGTAGTTAATTTCTGTCTGGGAGATGGTGTCCTGTGAATGATGAGCCTACTGGGCTTGCCCCTTAAAGTGTAGGAGAACGGAACGCCCAGACAGATTTTTAGCATTTTTTTTAGTTTTATTTTTTTCAATGTAGTTAAGTTCTGTCTTGGAGATGGTGTCCTGTGAATGATGAGCCTACTGGGCTTGCCCCTTAAAGTGTAGGAGAATGGAACGCCCAGACAGATTTTTAGCATTTTTTTAGTTTTATTTTTTTCAATGTAGTTAATTTCTGTCTGGGAGATGGTGTCCTGTGAATGATGAGCCTACTGGGCTTGCCCCTTAAAGTGTAGGAGAACGGAACGCCCACACAGATTTTTAGCATTTTTTTTAGTTTTATTTTTTTCAATGTAGTTAAGTTCTGTCTTGGAGATGGTGTCCTGTGAATGATGAGCCTACTGGGCTTGCCCCTTAAAGTGTAGGTGAACGGAACGCCCAGACAGATTTTTAACATTTTTTTAGTTTTATTTTTTTCAATGTACTTAATTTCTGTCTGGGAGACGGTGTCCTGTGAATGATGAGCCTACTGGGCTTGCCCCTTAAAGTGTAGGAGAACGGAACGCCCAGACAGATAATCGTTTTGTTAAATAATTTTTTTTTTATATATGTTCTCTCTGGGAGATGGTATCCTGTGAATGATGAGCCTACTGGGCTTGCCCCTTAAAGTGTAGGAGTACGGAACGCCCAGACAGATTTTTAGCATTTTTTTTAGTTTTATTTTTTTCAATGTAGTTAATTTCTGTCTTGGAGATGGTGTCCTGTGAATGATGAGCCTACTGGGCTTGCCCCTTAAAGTGTAGGAGAACGGAACGCCCAGACAGATTTTTAGCATTTTTTTTAGTTTTATTTTTTTCAATGTAGTTAATTTCTGTCTGGGAGATGGTGTCCTGTGAATGATGAGCCTACTGGGCTTGCCCCTTAAAGTGTAGGAGAACGGAACGCCCAGACAGATTTTTAGCATTTTTTTAGTTTTATTTTTTTCAATGTAGTTAAGTTCTGTCTGGGAGATGGTGTCCTGTGAATGATGAGCCTACTGGGCTTGCCCCTTAAAGTGTAGGAGAACGGAACGCCCAGACAGATTTTTAGCATTTTTTTTAGTTTTATTTTTTTCAATGTAGTTAATTTCTGTCTGGGAGATGGTGTCCTGTGAATGATGAGCCTACTGGGCTTGCCCCTTAAAGTGTAGGAGAATGGAACGCCCAGACAGATTTTTAGCATTTTTTTAGTTTTATTTTTTTCAATGTAGTTAATTTCTGTCTGGGAGATGGTGTCCTGTGAATGATGAGCCTACTGGGCTTGCCCCTTAAAGTGTAGGAGAACGGAACGCCCACACAGATTTTTAGCATTTTTTTTAGTTTTATTTTTTTCAATGTAGTTAAGTTCTGTCTGGGAGATGGTGTCCTGTGAATGATGAGCCTACTGGGCTTGCCCCTTAAAGTGTAGGAGAATGGAACGCCCAGACAGATTTTTAGCATTTTTTTAGTTTTATTTTTTTCAATGTAGTTAATTTCTGTATGGGAGATGGTATCCTGTGAATGATGAGCCTACTGGGCTTGCCCCTTAAAGTGTAGGAGAATGGAACGCCCAGACAGATTTTTAGCATTTTTTTAGTTTTAATTTTTTCAATGTAGTTAATTTCTGTATGGGAGATGGTATCCTGTGAATGATGAGCCTATTTGGCTTGCCCCTTAAAGTGTAGGTGAACGGAACGCCCAGACAGATTTTTAACATTTTTTTAGTTTTATTTTTTTCAATGTAGTTAATTTCTGTCGGGGAGCGGTGTCCTGTGAATGATGAGCCTACTGGGCTTGCCCCTTAAAGTGTAGGAGAACGGAACGCCCAGACAGATAATCGTTTTGTTAAATAATTTTTTTTTATATATGTTCTGTCTGGGAGATGGTATCCTGTGAATAAAGAGCCTACTGGGCTTGCCCCTTAAAGTGTAGGAGAACAGAACGCCCAGACAGATTTTTAGCATTTTTTTTAGTTTTATTTTTTTCAATGTAGTTAAGTTCTGTCTTGGAGATGGTGTCCTGTGAATGATGAGCCTACTGGGCTTGCCCCTTAAAGTGTAGGAGAATGGAACGCCCAGACAGATTTTTAGCATTTTTTTAGTTTTAATTTTTTCAATGTAGTTAATTTCTGTATGGGAGATGGTATCCTGTGAATGATGAGCCTATTTGGCTTGCCCCTTAAAGTGTAGGAGAACAGAACGCCCAGACAGATTTTTAGCATTTTTTTTAGTTTTATTTTTTTCAATGTAGTTAAGTTCTGTCTTGGAGATGGTGTCCTGTGAATGATGAGCCTACTGGGCTTGCCCCTTAAAGTGTAGGAGAATGGAACGCCCAGACAGATTTTTAGCATTTTTTTAGTTTTAATTTTTTCAATGTAGTTAAGTTCTGTGTTGGAGATGGTGTCCTGTGAATGATGAGCCTACTCGGCTTGCCCCTTAAAGTGTAGGTGAACGGAACGCCCAGACAGATTTTTAACATTTTTTTAGTTTTATTTTTTTCAATGTAGTTAATATCTGTCGGGGAGCGGTGTCCTGTGAATGATGAGCCTACTGGGCTTGCCCCTTAAAGTGTAGGAGAACGGAACGCCCAGACAGATAATCGTTTTGTTAAATAATTTTTTTTTTATATATGTTCTCTCTGGGAGATGGTATCCTGTGAATGATGAGCCTACTGGGCTTGCCCCTTAAAGTGTAGGAGAACAGAACGCCCAGACAGATTTTTAGCATTTTTTTTAGTTTTATTTTTTTCAATGTAGTTAAGTTGTTTCTTGGAGATGGTGTCCTGTGAATGATGAGCCTACTGGGCTTGCCCCTTAAAGTGTAGGAGAATGGAACGCCCAGACAGATTTTTAGCATTTTTTTAGTTTTAATTTTTTCAATGTAGTTAATTTCTGTATGGGAGATGGTATCCTGTGAATGATGAGCCTATTTGGCTTGCCCCTTAAAGTGTAGGAGAACAGAACGCCCAGACAGATTTTTAGCATTTTTTTTAGTTTTATTTTTTTCAATGTAGTTAAGTTCTGTCTTGGAGATGGTGTCCTGTGAATGATGAGCCTACTGGGCTTGCCCCTTAAAGTGTAGGAGAATGGAACGCCCAGACAGATTTTTAGCATTTTTTTAGTTTTAATTTTTTCAATGTAGTTAATTTCTGTATGGGAGATGGTATCCTGTGAATGATGAGCCTATTTGGCTTGCCCCTTAAAGTGTAGGAGAACGGAACGCCCAGACAGATTTTCATCATTTTTTTTAGATTTATATTTTTCAATGTAGTTAAGTTCTGTCTTGGAGATGGCATCCTGTGAATGATGAGCCTACTGGGCTTGCCCCTTAAAGTGTAGGAGAACGGAACGCCCAGACAGATTTTTAGCATTTTTTTTTAGTTTTATTTTTTTCAATGTAGTTAATTTCTGTCTGGGAGATGGTGTCCTATGAATGATGAGCCTACTGGGCTTGCCCCTTAAAGTGTAGGAGAACGGAACGCCCAGACAGATTTTTAGCATTTTTTTTAGTTTTATTTTTTTCAATGTAGTTAATTTCTGTCTGGGAGATGGTGTCCTGTGAATGATGAGCCTACTGGGCTTGCCCCTTAAAGTGTAGGAGAACGGAACGCCCAGACAGATAATCGTTTTGTTAAATAATTTTTTTTTATATATGTTCTCTCTGGGAGATGGTATCCTGTGAATGATGAGCCTACTGGGCTTGCCCCTTAAAGTGTAGGAGAACGGAACGCCCAGACAGATTTTTAGCATTTTTTTTAGTTTTATTTTTTTCAATGTAGTTAATTTCTGTCTGGGAGATGGTGTCCTGTGAATGATGAGCCTACTGGGCTTGCCCCTTAAAGTGTAGGAGAATGGAACGCCCAGACAGATTTTTAGCATTTTTTTAGTTTTATTTTTTTCAATGTAGTTAATTTCTGTATGGGAGATGGTATCCTGTGAATGATGAGCCTATTTGGCTTGCCCCTTAAAGTGTAGGAGAACAGAACGCCCAGACAGATTTTTAGCATTTTTTTTAGTTTTATTTTTTTCAATGTAGTTAAGTTCTGTCTTGGAGATGGTGTCCTGTGAATGATGAGCCTACTGGGCTTGCCCCTTTAAGTGTAGGAGAATGGAACGCCCAGACAGATTTTTAGCATTTTTTTAGTTTTAATTTTTTCAATGTAGTTAATTTCTGTATGGGAGATGGTATCCTGTGAATGATGAGCCTATTTGGCTTGCCCCTTAAAGTGTAGGAGAACGGAACGCCCAGACAGATTTTCATCATTTTTTTTAGATTTATATTTTTCAATGTAGTTAAGTTCTGTCTTGGAGATAGCATCCTGTGAATGATGAGCCTACTGGGCTTGCCCCTTAAATTGTAGGAGAACGGAACGCCCAGACAGATTTTTAGCATTTTTTTTTAGTTTTATTTTTTTCAATGTAGTTAATTTCTGTCTGGAAGATGGTGTCCTATGAATGATGAGCCTACTCGGCTTGCCCCTTAAAGTGTAGGAGAACGGAACGCCCAGACAGATTTTTAGCATTTTTCTTAGTTTTATTTTTTTCAATGTAGTTAATTTCTGTCGGGGAGCGGTGTCCTGTGAATGATGAGCCTACTGGGCTTGCCCCTTAAAGTGTAGGAGAACGGAACGCCCAGACAGATAATCGTTTTGTTAAATATTTTTTTTTTGATATATGTTCTCTCTGGGAGATGGTATCCTGTGAATGATGAGCCTACTGGGCTTGCCCCTTAAAGTGTAGGAGAACAGAACGCCCAGACAGATTTTTAGCATTTTTTTAGTTTTATTTTTTTCAATGTAGATAAGTTCTGTCTTGGAGATGGTGTCCTGTGAATGATGAGCCTACTGGGCTTGCCCCTTAAAGTGTAGGAGAATGGAACGCCCAGACAGATTTTTAGCATTTTTTTAGTTTTAATTTTTTGAATGTAGTTAATTTCTGTATGGGAGATGGTATCCTGTGAATGATGAGCCTATTTGGCTTGCCCCTTAAAGTGTAGGAGAACAGAACGCCCAGACAGATTTTTTTAGCATTTTTTTTAGTTTTATTTTTTTCAATGTAGTTAAGTTCTGTCTTGGAGATGGTGTCCTGTGAATGATGAGCCTACTGGGCTTGCCCCTTAAAGTGTAGGAGAATGGAACGCCCAGACAGATTTTTAGCATTTTTTAGTTTTAATTTTTTCAATGTAGTTAATTTCTGTATGGGAGATGGTATCCTGTGAATGATGAGCCTATTTGGCTTGCCCCTTAAAGTGTAGGAGAACAGAACGCCCAGACAGATTTTTAGCATTTTTTTTAGTTTTATTTTTTTCAATGTAGTTAAGTTCTGTCTTGGAGATGGTGTCCTGTGAATGATGAGCCTACTGGGCTTGCCCCTTAAAGTGTAGGAGAATGGAACGCCCAGACAGATTTTTAGCATTTTTTTAGTTTTATTTTTTTCAATGTAGTTAATTTCTGTATGGGAGATGGTATCCTGTGAATGATGAGCCTATTTGGCTTGCCCCTTAAAGTGTAGGAGAACGGAACGCCCAGACAGATTTTCATCATTTTTTTTAGATTTATATTTTTCAATGTAGTTAAGTTCTGTCTTGGAGATGGCATCCTGTGAATGATGAGCCTACTGGGCTTGCCCCTTAAATTGTAGGAGAACGGAACGCCGAGACAGATTTTTAGCATTTTTTTTTAGTTTTATTTTTTTCAATGTAGTTAATTTCTGTCTGGGAGATGGTGTCCTATGAATGATGAGCCTACTCGGCTTGCCCCTTAAAGTGTAGGAGAACGGAACGCCCAGACAGATTTTTAGCATTTTTCTTAGTTTTATTTTTTTCAATGTAGTTAATTTCTGTCGGGAGACGGTGTCCTGTGAATGATGAGCCTACTGGGCTTGCCCCTTAAAGTGTAGGAGAACGGAACGCCCAGACAGATAATCGTTTTGTTAAATAATTTTTTTTTATATATGTTCTGCCTGGGAGATGGTATCCTGTGAATGATGAGCCTACTGGGCTTGCCCCTTAAAGTGTAGGAGAACAGAACGCCCAGACAGATTTTTAGCATTTTTTTTAGTTTTATTTTTTTCAATGTAGTTAATTTCTGTCTGGGAGATGGTGTCCTGTGAATGATGAGCCTACTGGGCTTGCCCCTTAAAGTGTAGGAGAATGGAACGCCCAGACAGATTTTTAGCATTTTTTTAGTTTTAATTTTTTCAATGTAGTTAATTTCTGTATGGGAGATGGTATCCTGTGAATGACGAGCCTATTTGGCTTGCCCCTTAAAGTGTAGGAGAACAGAACGCCCAGACAGATTTTTAGCATTTTTTTTAGTTTTATTTTTTTCAATGTAGTTAAGTTCTGTCTTGGAGATGGTGTCCTGTGAATGATGAGCCTACTGGGCTTGCCCCTTTAAGTGTAGGAGAATGGAACGCCCAGACAGATTTTTAGCATTTTTTTAGTTTTAATTTTTTCAATGTAGTTAATTTCTGTATGGGAGATGGTATCCTGTGAATGATGAGCCTATTTGGCTTGCCCCTTAAAGTGTAGGAGAACGGAACGCCCAGACAGATTTTCATCATTTTTTTTAGATTTATATTTTTCAATGTAGTTAAGTTCTGTCTTGGAGATAGCATCCTGTGAATGATGAGCCTACTGGGCTTGCCCCTTAAATTGTAGGAGAACTGAACGCCCAGACAGATTTTTAGCATTTTTTTTTGTTTTATTTTTTTCAATGTAGTTAATTTCTGTCTGGGAGATGGTGTCCTGTGAATGATGAGCCTACTGGGCTTGCCCCTTAAAGTGTAGGAGAACGGAACGCCCAGACAGATTTTTAGCATTTTTCTTAGTTTTATTTTTTTCAATGTAGTTAATTTCTGTCGGGGAGCGGTGTCCTGTGAATGATGAGCCTACTGGGCTTGCCCCTTAAAGTGTAGGAGAACGGAACGCCCAGACAGATAATCGTTTTGTTAAATAATTTTTTTTTTATATATGTTCTGTCTTGGAGATGGTGTCCTGTGAATGATGAGCCTACTGGGCTTGCCCCTTAAAGTGTAGGAGAATGGAACGCCCAGACAGATTTTTAGCATTTTTTTACTTTTAATTTTTTGAATGTAGTTAATTTCTGTATGGGAGATGGTATCCTGTGAATGATGAGCCTATTTGGCTTGCCCCTTAAAGTGTAGGAGAACAGAACGCCCAGACAGATTTTTTAAGCATTTTTTTTAGTTTTATTTTTTCAATGTAGTTAAGTTCTGTCTTGGAGATGGTGTCCTGTGAATGATGAGCCTACTGGGCTTGCCCCTTAAAGTGTAGGAGAATGGAACGCCCAGACAGATTTTTAGCATTTTTTTAGTTTTAATTTTTTCAATGTAGTTAATTTCTGTATGGGAGATGGTATCCTGTGAATGATGAGCCTATTTGGCTTGCCCTTAAAGTGTAGGAGAACGGAACGCCCAGACATATTTTCATCATTTTTTTTAGATTTATATTTTTCAATGTAGTTAAGTTCTGTCTTGGAGATGGTATCCTGTGAATGATGAGCCTACTGGGCTTGCCCCTTAAATTGTAGGAGAACGGAACGCCCAGACAGATTTTTAGCATTTTTTTTTAGTTTTATTTTTTTCAATGTAGTTAATTTCTGTCTGGGAGATGGTGTCCTGTGAATGATGAGCCTACTGGGCTTGCCCCTTAAAGTGTAGGAGAACGGAACGCCCAGACAGATTTTTAGCATTTTTTTTAGTTTTATTTTTTTCAATGTAGTTAAGTTCTGTCTGGGAGATGGTGTCCTGTGAATGATGAGCCTACTGGGCTTGCCCCTTAAAGTGTAGGAGAACGGAACGCCCAGACAGATAATCGTTTTGTTAAATAAGTTTTTTTTTATACATGTTCTGTCTGGGAGATGGTATACTGTGAATGATGAGCCTACTGGGCTTGCCCCATAAAGTGTAGGAGAACGGAACACCCAAACAGATTTGTTGCATTTTTTTTAGTTTTATTTTTTTCAATGTAGTTAATTTCTGTTTTGGAGATGGTGTCCTGTAATTGATGAGCCTATTGGGTTTGCCCCTTAAAGTGTAGGAGAACGGAACGCCCAGACAGATGTTTAGCATTTTTTTAGTTTTATTTTTTTCAATGTAGTTATTTTCTGTCTTGGAGATGGTGTCCTGTGAATGATGAGCCTACAGGGCTTGCACCTTAAAGTGTAGGAGAACGGAACGCCCAGACAGATTTTTAGCATTTTTTAGTTTTATTTTTTTCAATGTAGTTAAGTTCTGTTTTGGAGATGGTGTCCTGTAAATGATGAGCCTATTGGGTTTGCCCTTAAAGTGTAGGTGAACGGAACGCCCAGACAGATTTTTAGCATTTTTTTCAGTTTTATTTTTTTCAATGTAGTTAATTTCTGTGTGGGAGACGGTGTCCTGTGAATGATGAGCCTACTGGGCTTGCCCATAAAGTGTAGGAGAACGGAACACCCAAACAGATTTGTTGCATTTTTTTTAGTTTTATTTTTTTCAATGTAGTTAATTTCTGTTTTGGAGATGGTGTCCTGTAAATGATGAGCCTATTGGGTTTGCCCCTTAAAGTGTAGGAGAACGGAACGCCCAGACAGATTTTTAGCATTTTTTTAGTTTTATTTTTTTCAATGTAGTTATTTTCTGTCTTGGAGATGGTGTCCTGTGAATGATGAGCCTACAGGGCTTGCCCCTTAAAGTGTAGGAGAACGGAACGCCCAGACAGATTTTTAGCATTTTTTAGTTTTATTTTTTTCAATGTAGTTAAGTTCTGTCTTGGAGATGGTTTCCTGTGAATGATGAGCCTACTGGGCTTGCCCCTTAGATTGAACACCCTATCAGATATTTTGATTGGTTTGAGAGTATTTGTAATATGTAGTTAATTTCTTACTGGGAGATGGTATCTTGTCAATAATGGGCCTACTGGGCTTGCCCTTAAAAGTGTGGAGAATGGAGCGGCAAGACAATATTTTTTTTTGTATTTGTAAAATGTAGTGCAAAGGTCTAGTCCACCTCAGGAAATTGCTGACTTGAATAAATAGAGAAAAATCAAATTTGTATAATACTGAAAATTTCATCAAAATCAGTGGTTAAATGAAAAAGTTATGACTTTTTAAAGTTAGGCTTATTTTTCACAAAACAGTGACTTGCACAACTAAGTGACTCAGTCGATGAAGCCCACTATTCACTATTTCTTTTGTTTTTTATTGTTTGAATTGTACAAAATTTCATTTTTTCCCAAAGAGTTGACAATAAGGACCAACTTGACTGAAAAATGTACAATACTAATCCTACATGTTCAGGAAGGAATTAATCGTATCACTTGACAACAAGGAGAAAATCAGAATATTTCATATCATACAATACAAAATAGTGATTGAATGACGTCATAATTTTACTCAATTGCATACGAGGCAGGAAGTGAAAAAACGTTTTAGTGAAAATAAGCGAAAGTTTTAAAATGTCATAATTTTTCCTATTTTACATCCGATTTTGATGAAATTGTCAGCATTGTGCTTTTTGGATCTTTTCTTTTTATTCAAATCAATGTTTGTTAAGGTTGACTTTTCCTATAATTTCTGCCAGGGAGATGGTATCCTGTGAATGGTGAGCCTACTGCGCTTGCTTCTTAGGAGGACGGAACGCCCATACAGATTATCGTTTTTTTCTTCATTGTTTGTATATGTAAAATGTAGTAAAGTTCTGTCCGTGAGATGGCATCCTGTGAATGATGAGCCTACTGGGCTTGCCCCTTAAAGTGTAGGAGAACGGAACGCCCAGACAGATTATCATTATTATTCAAATTATTTGTATTTGTAAAAATTTAGTTAATTTCTGTCCGTGAGATGGCATCCTATAAATGAAGAGCCTACTAAGACAGATTATCGTGTTCTTTTCTTCATTTTTTGTATTTGTAAAATGTAGTTAATTTCTGTCTGGGAGATGGTATCCTTTGAATGATGAGCCTACTGGGCTCGCCCCTTACAATGTAGGAAACGGAACGCCCAGACAGATTATCATTAGTATTTAAATTATTTGTATTTGTAAAAATGTTAATTTCTGTCTGGGAGATGGTATCCTGTGAATGATGAGCCTACTGGGCTTGCCCCTTAAAGTGTAGGAGAACGGAACGCCCAGACAGATTATCATTATTATTCAAATTATTTGTATTTGTAAAAATTTAGTTAATTTCTGTCCGTGAGATGGCATCCTATAAATGAAGAGCCTACTAAGACAGATTATCGTGTTCTTTTCTTCATTTTTTGTATTTGTAAAATGTAGTTAATTTCTGTCTGGGAGATGGTATCCTTTGAATGATGAGCCTACTGGGCTCGCCCCTTACAATGTAGGAAACGGAACGCCCAGACAGATTATCATTAGTATTTAAATTATTTGTATTTGTAAAAATTTAGTTAATTTCTGTCCGTGAGATGGCATCCTATAAATGAATAGCCTACTAAGACAGATTATCGTGTTCTTTTCTTCATTTTTTGTATTTGTAAAATGTAGTTAATTTCTGTCTGGGAGATGGTATCCTTTGAATGATGAGCCTACTGGGCTTGCCCCTTAAAGTGTAGGAGAACGGAACGCCCAGACAGATTATCATTATTATTCAAATTATTTGTATTTGTAAAAATTTAGTTAATTTCTGTCCGTGAGATGGCATCCTATAATTGAAGAGCCTACTAAGACAGATTATCGTGTTCTTTTCTTCATTTTTTGTATTTGTAAAATGTAGTTAATTTCTGTCTGGGAGATGGTATCCTTTGAATGATGAGCCTACTGGGCTCGCCCCTTACAATGTAGGAAACGGAACGCCCAGACAGATTATCATTAGTATTTAAATTATTTGTATTTGTAAAAATGTTAATTTCTGTCTGGGAGATGGTATCCTGTGAATGATGAGCCTACTGGGCTTGCCCCTTAAAGTGTAGGAGAACGGAACGCTCAGACACATTATCATTATATTCTTGATTGAAATTTACTTATTGCCCCAAAAGTGGATGTAACGCCCTATCAGATGTATATATATTTTTTGAGTATTTGTAAAATGTAGTTAATTTCTGTCTGGGAGATGGTATCCTGTGAATGATGAGCCTACTGGGCTTGCCCTTTAAAGTGTAGGAGAACGGAACCCCCAGACAGATTATCATCATTATTTAAATTATTTGTATTTGTAAAAATGTTAATTTCTGTCTGGGAGATGGTATCCTGTGAATAATGAGCCTACTGGGCTTGCCCTTATAGTGTAGGAGAACGGAACGCCCAGACAGATTTTTAGCATTTTTTTTAGTTTTATTTTTTTCAATGTAGTTAAGTTCTGTCTTGGAGATGGTGTCCTGTGAATGATGAGCCTACTGGGCTTGCCCCTTAAAGTGTAGGAGAACAGAACGCTCAGACACATTATCATTATATTCTTGATTGAAATTTACTTATTGCCCCAAAAGTGGATGTAACGCCCTATCAGATGTATAAATATTTTTTGAGTATTTGTAAAATATAGTTAATTTCTGTATGGGAGATGGTATCCTGTGAATGATGAGCCTACTGGGCTTGCCCCTTAAAGTGTAGGAGAACGGAACGCCCAGACAGATTTTTAGCATTTTTTTTAGTTTTATTTTTTTCAATGTAGTTAAGTTCTGTCTGGGAGATGGTGTCCTGTGAATGATGAGCCTACTGGGCTTGCCCCTAAAGTGTAGGAGAACGGAACGCCCAGACAGATTTTTAGCATTTTTTTAGTTTTATTTTTTTCAATGTAGTTAATTTCTGTCTGGGAGATGGTGTCCTGTGAATGATGAGCCTACTGGGCTTGCCCCTTAAAGTGTAGGAGAACGGAACGCCCAGACAGATTTTTAGCATTTTTTTAGTTTTATTTTTTTCAATGTAGTTAAGTTCTGTCTTGGAGATGGTGTCCTGTGAATGATGAGCCTACTGGGCTTGCCCCTTAAAGTGTAGGAGAACTTAACGCCCAGACAGATTTTTAGCATTTTTTTTAGTTTTATTTTTTTCAATGTAGTTAAGTTCTGTCTGGGAGATGGTGTCCTGTGAATGATGAGCCTACTGGGCTTGCCCCTTAGATTGAACACCCTATCAGATATTTTTATTGGTTTTGAGTATTTGTAATATGTAGTTAATTTCTTACTGGGAGATGGTATCTTGTCAATAATGAGCCTACTGGGCTTGCCCTTAAAAGTGTGGAGAATGGAGCGCCAAGAAAATATTTTTTTTTGTATTTGTAAAATGTAGTGCAAAGGTCTAGTCACCCCAGGAAATTGCTGACTTGAATAAATAGAGAAAAATCAAACTTGTATAATACTGAAAATTTGATTAAAAATCAGAGGTAAAATGAAAAAGTTATGACTTTTTAAACCTAGGCTTATTTTTCACAAAACAGTGACTTGCACAACTAGGTGACTCAGTCGATGAAGCCCACTATTCACTATTTCTTTTGTTTTTTATTGTTTGAATTGTACAAAATTTTAATTTTTTCCCAAAGATTTGACAATAAGGACCAACTTGACTGAAAAATGTACAATACTAATCCTACATGTTCAGGAAGGAATTAATCGTATCACTTGACAACAAGGAGAAAATCAGAATATTTCATATAATACAATACAAAATAAATAGTGATTGGATGACGTCATAATTTTACTTAATTGCATACGAGGCAGGAAGTGCAAAAAACCTTTTAGTGAAAATAAGCGAAATTTTTAAAATGTCATAATTTTTCCTATTTTACATCCGATTTTGATGAAATTTTCAGCGTTGTGCTTTTTGGATTTTTTTCTTTTTATTCAAATCAATGTTTTGTTAAGGTTGACTTTCCTATAATTTCTGTCTGGGAGATGGTATCCTGTGAATGGTGAGCCTACTGCGCTTGCTTCTTAGGAGGACGGAACGCCCATACAGATTATCGTTTTTTCTTCATTATGTAAAATGTAGTTAAGTTCTGTCCGTGAGATGGCATCCTGTGAATGATGAGCCTACTGGGCTTGCCCTTTAAAGTGTAGGAGAACGGAACACTCAGACAGATTATCATTATTATTCAAATTATTTGTTTTTGTAAAAATTTAGTTAATTTCTGTCCGTGAGATGGCATCCTATAAATGAAGAGCCTACTAAGACAGATTATCGTGTTTTTTTTCTTCATTTTTTGTATTTGTAAAATGTAGTTAAGTTCTGTCTGGGAGATGGTATCCTTTGAATGATGAGCCTACTGGGCTCGCCCCTTACAATGTAGGAAAACGGAACGCCCAGACAGATTATCATTATTATTTAAATTATTTGTATTTGTAAAAATGTTAATTTCTGTCTGGGAGATGGTATCCTGTGAATGATGAGCCTACTGGGCTTGCCCCTTAAAGTGTAGGAGAACGGAACGCTCAGACACATTATCATTATATTCTTGATTGAAATTTACTTATTGCCCCAAAAGTGGATGTAACGCCCTATCAGATGTATATATATTTTTTGAGTATTTGTAAAATGTAGTTAATTTCTGTCTGGGAGATGGTATCCTGTGAATGATGAGCCTACTGGGCTTGCCCTTTAAAGTGTAGGAGAACGGAACGCCCAGACAGATTATCATCATTATTTAAATTATTTGCATTTGTAAAAATGTTAATTTCTGTCTGGGAGATGGTATCCTTTGAGTGATGAGCCTACTGGGCTTGCCCTTATAGTGTAGGAGAACGGAACGCCCAGACAGATTTTTAGCATTTTTTTTAGTTTTATTTTTTTCAATGTAGTTAAGTTCTGTCTTGGAGATGGTGTCCTGTGAATGATGAGCCTACTGGGCTTGCCCCTTAAAGTGTAGGAGAACGGAAAGCCCAGACAGATTTTTAGCATTTTTTTTAGTTTTATTTTTTTCAATGTAGTTAAGTTCTGTCTTGGATATGGTGTCCTGTGAATGATGAGCCTACTGAGCTTGACCCTTAAAGTGTAGGAGAACGGAACGCCCAGACAGATAATCGTTTTGTTAAATAATTTTTTTATATATATGTTCTCTCTGGGAGATGGTATCCTGTGAATGATGAGCCTACTGGGCTTGCCCTTAAAGTGTAGGAGAACGGAACGCTCAAACACATTATCATTATATTCTTGATTGAAGTTTACTTATTGCCCCAAAAGTGGATGTAACGCCCTATCAGATGTATAAATATTTTTTGAGTATTTGTAAAATATAGTTAATTTCTGTCTGGGAGATGGTATCCTGTGAATGATGAGCCTACTGGGCTTGCCCCTTAAAGTGTAGGAGAACGGAACGCCCAGACAGATTTTTAGCATTTTGTTTAGTTTTAATTTTTTCAATGTAGTTAATTTCTGTCTTGGAGATGGTGTCCTGTGAATGATGAGCCTACTGGGCTTGCCCCTTAAAGTGTAGGAGAACTTAACGCCCAGACAGATTTTTAGCGTTTTTTTAGTTTTATTTTTTTGCAATGTAGTTAAGTTCTGTCTTGGAGATGGTGTCCTGTGAATGATGAGCCTACTGGGCTTGCCCCTTAGATTGAACAACCTCTCAGATATTTTTATTGGTTTTGCGTATTTGTAATATGTAGTTAATTTCTTACTGGGATCTGGTATCTTGTCATTAATGAGCCTACTGGGCTTGCCCTTAAAAGTGTGGAGAATGGAGCGCCAAGACAATAATTTTTTTTTTGTATTTGTAAAATGTAGTGCAAAGGTCTAGTCCACCCCAGGAAATTGCTGACTTGAATAAATAGAGAAAAATCAAACTTGTATATTACTGAAAATTTCATCAAAATCAGAGGTAAAATGAAAAAGTTATGACTTTTTAAAGCTAGGCTTATTTTTCACAAAACAGTGACTTGCACAACTAGGTGACTCAGTCGATGAAGCCCACTATTCACTATTTCTTTTGTTTTTTATTGTTTGAATTGTACAAAATTTCATTTTTTCCCAAAGATTTGACAATAAGGACCAACTGAAAAATGTACAATACTAATCCTACATGTTCAGGAAGGAATTAATCGTATCACTTGACAACAAGGAGAAAATCAGAATATTTCATATAATACATTACAAAATAAATAGTGATTGGATGATGTCATAATTTTACTCAATTGCGTACAAGGCAGGAAGTGCAAAAAACGTTTTAGTGAAAATAAGCGAAATTTTTAAAATGTCATAATTTTTCCTATTTTACATCCGATTTTGATGAAATTTTCAGCGTTGTGCTTTTTGGATTTTTTTCTTTTTATTCAAATCAATGTTTTGTTAAGGTTGACTTTTCCTATAATTTCTGTCTGGGAGATGGTATCCTGTGAATGGTGAGCCTAGTACGCTTGCTTTTTAGGAGGACGGAACGCCCATACAGATTATCGTTTTTTCTTCATTATGTAAAATGTAGTTAAGTTCTGTCCGTGAGATGGCATCCTGTGAATGATGAGCCTACTGGGCTTGCCCTTTAAAGTGTAGGAGAACGGAACACTCAGACAGATTATCATTATTATTCAAATTATTTGTATTTGTAAAAATTTAGTTAATTTCTGTCCGTGAGATGGCATCCTATAAATGAAGAGCCTACTAAGACAGATTATCGTGTTTTTTTCTTCATTTTTTGTATTTGTAAAATGTAGTTAATTTCTGTCTGGGAGATGGTATCCTTTGAATGATTAGCCTACTGGGCATGCCCCTTACAATGTAGGAAAACGGAACGCCCAGACAGATTATCATTATTATTTAAATTATTTGTATTTGTAAAAATGTTAATTTCTGTCTGGGAGATGGTATCCTGTGAATGATGAGCCTACTAGGCTTGCCCCTTAAAGTGTAGGAGAACGGAACGCTCAGACACATTATCATTATATTCTTGATTGAAATTTACTTATTGCCCCAATAGTGGATTTAACGCCCTATCAGATGTATATATATTTTTTGAGTATTTGTAAAATGTAGTTAATTTCTGTCTGGGAGATGGTATCCTGTGAATGATGAGCCTACTGGGCTTGCCCCTTAAAGTGTAGGAGAACGGAACGCTCAGACAGATTTTTAGCATTTTTTTTAGTTTTATTTTTTTCAATGTAGTTAATTTCTGTCTGGGAGATGGTGTCCTGTGAATGATGAGCCTACTGGGCTTGCCCCTTAAAGTGTAGGAGAACGGAACGCCCAGACAGATTTTTAGCATTTTTTTTAGTTTTATTTTTTTCAATGTAGTAAAGTTCTGTCTGGGAGATGGTGTCCTGTGAATGATGAGCCTACTGGGCTTGCCCCTTAAAGTGTAGGAGAACGGAACGCCCAGACAGATAATCGTTTTGTTAAATAATTTTTTTTTATATATGTTCTCTCTGGGAGATGGTATCCTGTGAATGATGAGCCTACTGGGCTTGCCCCTTAAAGTGTAGGAGTACGGAACGCCCAGACACATTATCATTATATTCTTGATTGAAGTTTACTTATTGCCCCAAAAGTGGATGTAACGCCCTATCAGATGTATAAATATTCTTTGAGTATTTGTAAAATATAGTTAATTTCTGTCTGGGAGATGGTGTCCTGTGAATGATGAGCCTACTGGGCTTGCCCCTTAAAGTGTAGGAGAACGGAACGCCCAGACAGATTTTTAGCATTTTTTTTAGTTTTATTTTTTTCAATGTAGTTAATTTCTGTCTGGGAGATGGTGTCCTGTGAATGATGAGCCTACTGGGCTTGCCCCTTAAAGTGTAGGAGAACGGAACGCCCAGACAGATTTTTAGCATTTTTTTAGTTTTATTTTTTTGCAATGTAGTTAAGTTCTGTCTTGGAGATGGTGTCCTGTGAATGATGAGCCTACTGGGCTTGCCCCTTAGATTGAACAACCTCTCAGATATTTTTATTGGTTTTGCGTATTTGTAATATGTAGTTAATTTCTTACTGGGATCTGGTATCTTGTCATTAATGAGCCTACTGGGCTTGCCCTTAAAAGTGTGGAGAATGGAGCGCCAAGAAAATAATTTTTTTTTTGTATTTGTAAAATGTAGTGCAAAGGTCTAGTCCACCCCAGGAAATTGCTGACTTGAAAAAATGGAGAAAAATCAAACTTGTATATTAATGAAAATTTCATCAAAATCAGAGGTAAAATGAAAAAGTTATGACTTTTTAAAGTTAGGCTTATTTTTCACAAAACAGTGACTTGCACAATTAGATGACTCAGTCGATGAAGCCCACTATTCACTATTTCTTTTGTTTTTATTGTTTGAATTGTACAAAATTTCATTTTTTCCCAAAGATTTGACAATAAGGACCAACTGAAAAATGTACAATACTAATCCTACATGTTCAGGAAGGAATTAATCGTATCACTTGACAACAAGGAGAAAATCAGAATATTTCATATAATACAATACAAAATAAATAGTGATTGGATGACGTCATAATTTCCTCAATTGAATACCAGGCAGGAAGTGCAAGAAACCTTTCAGTGAAAATAAGCGAAATTTTTAAAATGTCATAATGTTTCCTGTTTTACATCCGATTTTGATGAAATTTTCAGCGTTGTGCTTTTTGGATTTTTTTCTTTTTATTGAAATCAATGTTTTGTTAAGGTTGACTTTTCCTATAATTTCTGTCTGGGAGATGGTATCCTGTGAATGGTGAGCCTACTGCGCTTGCTTCTTAGGAGGACGGAACGCCCATACAGATCATCGTTTTTTTCTTCATTTTTGTATTTCTAAAAATGTAGTTAAGTTCTGTCTGGGAGATGGTATGCTGTGAATGATGAGCTTACTGGGCTTGCCCCTTAAAGTGTAAGAGAACGGAACGCCCATACAGATAATCGTTTTGTTAAATATTTTTTTTGTATATGTAGAATGTAGTTAATTTCTGTCTGGGAGATGGTATCCTGTGATTGATGAGCCTTCCGGGCTTGCCCCTTAAAGTGTAGGAGAACGGAACGCCGAGACAGATGATCGTTTTTTTCAAATAATTTTTTTGGATTTATAAAAATTTAGTTAATTTCCGTCTGGGAGATGGTATCCTCTGAATGACGAGCCTACTGGGCTTGCCCCCTAAAGTCTAGGAAATCGGAACGCCCAGACAGATTTTTTTTCTTTTTTATAATCTTTTGGTATTTCTAAAAATGTAAATAATTTCTGTCTAGGAGATGGTATCCCGTGAATGATGAGCCTACTGGATTTGCCCCTTAACGTGTAGGAGAACGAAACACCCCGACAGATAATCGTTTTTATTTTTTTGTATATGTAACATTATTATTATTCTTCATTGAAAGTATTTGTAAAAATGTAGTTAATTTCTGTATGGGAGATGGTATCCTGTAATTGATGAGCCTACTTGGCTTGCCCCTTAAAATCTAGGAAAACGGAACGCCCAGACAGAATATTTTTCTTCTTTTTTTATATCTTTTTGTATTTCAAAAAATGTAAATAATTTCTGTCTGGGAGACGGTATCCTATGAATGATGAGCCTACTGGACTTGCCCCTTAAAGTGTAGGAGAACCGAACGCCCAGACAGATAATCGTTTTTTTATAATTTTTTTTCTATATGTAACATTATTATTATTATTCATTGAAAGTATTTGTAAAAATGTAGTTAATTTCTGTATGGGAGATGGTATCCTGTAAATGACGAGACTATTTGGCTTGCCCGTTAAAGTGTAGGAGAACGGAACGCCCAGACAGATTTTTAGCATTTTTTTTAGTTTTATTTTTTTCAATGTAGTTAGCTTCTGTCTGGAAGATGGTATCCTGTGAATGATGAGCCTACTGGGCTTGCCCCTTAAAGTGTAGGAGAACGGAACGCCCAGACACATTATTATTATATTCTTGATTGAAATTTACTTATTGCCCCAAAAGTGGATGTAACGCTCTATCAGATGTATATATATTTTTTGAGTATTTGTAAAATGTAGTTAATTTCTGTCTGGGAGATGGTATCCTGTGAATGATGAGCCTACTGGGCTTGCCCTTTAAAGTGTAGGAGAACGGAACGCCCAGACAGATTATCATTATTATTTAAATTAATGGAATTTGTAAAAATGTTAATTTCTGTCTGGGAGATGGTATCCTGTGAATGATGAGCCTACTGGGCTTGCCCTTATAGTGTAGGAGAACGGAACGCCCAGACAGATTTTTAGCATTTTTTTTAGTTTTATTTTTTTCAATGTAGTTAAGTTCTGTCTTGGAGATGGTGTCCTGTGAATGATGAGCCTAATGGGCTTGCCCCTTAAAGTGTAGGAGAACGGAACGCCCAGACAGATTTTTAGCGTTTTTTTAGTTTTATTTTTTTGCAATGTAGTTAAGTTCTGTCTTGGAGATGGTGTCCTGTGAATGATGAGCCTACTGGGCTTGCCCCTTAGATTGAACACCCTCTCAGATATTTTTATTGGTTTTGCGTATTTGTAATATGTAGTTAATTTCTTACTGGGATCTGGTATCTTGTCATTAATGAGCCTACTGGGCTTGCCCTTAAAAGTGTGGAGAATGGAGCGCCAAGACAATAATTTTTTTTTGTATTTGTAAAATGTAGTGCAAAGGTCTAGTCCACCCCAGGAAATTGCTGACTTGAAAAAATGGAGAAAAATCAAACTTGTATATTAATGAAAATTTCATCAAAATCAGAGGTAAAATGAAAAAGTTATGACTTTTTAAACCTAGGCTTATTTTTCACAAAACAGTGACTTGCACAACTAGGTGACTCAGTCGATGAAGCCCACTATTCACTATTTCTTTTGTTTTCATTGTTTGAATTGTACAAAATTTGAAATATTCCCAAATATTTGACAATAAGGACCAACTGAAAAATGTACAATACTAATCCTACATGTTCAGGAAGGAATTAATCGTATCACTTGACAACAAGGAGAAAATCAGAATATTTCATATAATACAATACAAAATAAATAGTGATTGGATGACGTCATAATTTTACTCAATTGCATACAAGGCAGGAAGTGCAAAAAACGTTTTAGTGAAAATAAGCGAAATTTTTAAAATGTCATAATTTTTCCTATTTTACATCCGATTTTGATGAAATTTTCAGCGTTGTGCTTTTTGGATTTTTTTCTTTTTATTCAAATCAATGTTTTGTTAAGGTTGACTTTTCCTATAATTTCTGTCTGGGAGATGGTATCCTGTGAATGGTGAGCCTACTGCGCTTGCTTCTTAGGAGGACGGAACGCCCATACAGATCATCGTTTTTTTCTTCATTTTTGTATTTCTAAAAATGTAGTTAAGTTCTGTCTGGGAGATGGTATGCTGTGAATGATGAGCTTACTGGGCTTGCCCCTTAAAGTGTAAGAGAACGGAACGCCCATACAGATAATCGTTTTGTTAAATATTTTTTTTGTATATGTAGAATGTAGTTAATTTCTGTCTGGGAGATGGTATCCTGTGATTGATGAGCCTTCCGGGCTTGCCCCTTAAAGTGTAGGAGAACGGAACGCCGAGACAGATGATCGTTTTTTTCAAATAATTTTTTTGGATTTATAAAAATTTAGTTAATTTCCGTCTGGGAGATGGTATCCTGTGAATAACGAGCCTACTGGGCTTGCCCCCTAAAGTCTAGGAGAACGGAACGCCCAGACAGATAATCGTTTTGTTAAATAATTTTTTTTTATATATGTTCTCTCTTGGAGATGGTATCCTGTGAATGATGAGCCTACTGGGCTTGCCCCTTAAAGTGTAGGAGAACAGAACGCTCAGACACATTATCATTATATTCTTGATTGAAATTTACTTATTGCCCCAAAAGTGGATGTAACGCCCTATCAGATGTATAAATATTTTTTGAGTATTTGTAAAATATAGTTAATTTCTGTATGGGAGATGGTATCCTGTGAATGATGAGCCTACTGGGCTTGCCCCTTAAAGTGTAGGAGAACGGAACGCCCAGACAGATTTTTTGCATTTTGTTTAGTTTTATTTTTTTCAATGTAGTTAATTTCTGTCTGGGAGATGGTGTCCTGTGAATGATGAGCCTACTGGGCTTGCCCCTTAAAGTGTAGGAGAACGGAACGCCCAGACAGATAATCGTTTTGTTAAATAATTTTTTTTTTATATATGTTCTCTCTGGGAGATGGTATCCTGTGAATGATGAGCCTACTGGGCTTGCCCCTTAAAGTGTAGGAGAACAGAACGCTCAGACACATTATCATTATATTCTTGATTGAAATTTACTTATTGCCCCAAAAGTTGATGTAACGCCCTATCAGATGTATAAATATTTTTTGAGTATTTGTAAAATATAGTTAATTTCTGTATGGGAGATGGTATCCTGTGAATGATGAGCCTACTGGGCTTGCCCCTTAAAGTGTAGGAGAACGGAACGCCCAGACAGATTTTTAGCATTTTTTTTAGTTTTATTTTTTTCAATGTAGTTAATTTCTGTCTGGGAGATGGTGTCCTGTGAATGATGAGCCTACTGGGCTTGCCCCTTAAAGTGTAGGAGAACGGAACGCCCAGACAGATTTTTAGCATTTTTTTAAGTTTTATTTTTTTCAATGTAGTTAATTTCTGTCTGGGAGATGGTGTCCTGTGAATGATGAGCCTACTGGGCTTGCCCCTTAAAGTGTAGGAGAACGGAACGCCCAGACAGATTTTTAGCATTTTTTTAGTTTTATTTTTTTCAATGTAGTTAAGTTCTGTCTCGGAGATGGTGTCCTGTGAATGATGAGCCTACTGGGCTTGCCCCTTAGATTGAACACCCTATCAGATATTTTTATTGGTTTTGAGTATTTGTAATATGTAGTTAATTTCTTACAGGGATCTGGTATCTTGTCATTAATGAGCCTACTGGCTTGCCCTTAAAATTGTGGAGAATGGAGCGCCCAGACAATCTTTTTTTTTGTATTTGTAAAATGTAGTGCAAAGGTCTAGTCCACCCCAGGAAATTGCTGACTTGAAAAAATGGAGAAAAATCAAACTTGTATATTAATGAAAATTTCATCAAAATCAGAGGTAAAATGAAAAAGTTATGACTTTTTAAACCTAGGCTTATTTTTCACAAAACAGTTACTTGCACAACTAGGTGACTCAGACGATGAAGCCCACTATTCACTATTTCTTTTGTTTTTATTGTTTGAATTGTACAAAATTTCATTTTTTCCCAAAGATTTGACAATAAGGACCAACTTGACTGAAAAATGTACTATACTAGTTCTACATGTTCAGGAAGGATTTAATCGTATCACTTGACAACAAGGAGAAAATCAGAATATTTCATATAATACAATACAAAATAAAAAGTGATTGGATGACGTCATAATTTTACTCAATCGCATACAAGGCAGGAAGTGCAAAAAACGTTTTAGTGAAAATAAGCGAAATTTTTAAAACGTCATAATTTTTCCTATTTTACATCCGATTTTGATGAAATTTTAAGCGTTGTGCTTCTTGGATTTTTTTCTTTTTATTCAAATCAATGTTTTGTTAAGGTTGACTTTTCCTATAATTTCTGTCTGGGAGATGGTATCCTGTGAATGGTGAGCCTACTGCGCTTGCTTCTTAGGAGGACGGAACGCCCATACAGATAATCGTTTTGTTAAATATTTTTTTTTGTATATGTAGAATGAGTTAATTTCTGTCTGGGAGATGGTATCCTGTGATTGATGAGCCTTCCGGGCTTGCCCCTTAAAGTGTAGGAGAACGGAACGCCGAGACAGATGATCGTTTTTTTAAATATTTTTTTGGATTTATAAAAATTTAGTTAATTTCCGTCTGGGAGATGGTATCCTGTGAATGATGAACCTACTGGGCTTGCCCCTGAAAGTGTAGGAGAACAGAACGCTCAGACACATTATCATTATATTCTTGATTGAAATTTACTTATTGCCCCAAAAGTGGATGTAACGCCCTATCAGATGTATAAATATTTTTTGAGTATTTGTAAAATATAGTTAATTTCTGTATGGGAGATGGTATCCAATGAATGATGAGCCTACTGGGCTTGCCCCTTAAAGTGTAGGAGAACGGAACGCCCAGACAGATTTTTTGCATTTTTTTAGTTTTATTTTTTTCAATGTGGTTAAGTTCTGTCTGGGAGATGGTGTCCTGTGAATGATGAGCCTACTGGGCTTGCCCCTTAAAGTGTAGGAGAACAGAACGCCCAGACAGATTTTTAGCATTTTTTTTAGTTTTATTTTTTTCAATGTAGTTAATTTCTGTCTGGGAGATGGTGTCCTGTGAATGATGAGCCTACTGGGCTTGCCCCTTAAAGTGTAGGAGAACGGAACGCCCAGACAGATTTTAGGATTTTTTTTTAGTTTTATTTTTTTCAATGTAGTTAAGTTCTGTCTTGGAGATGGTGTCCTGTGAATGATGAGCCTACTGGGCTTGCCCCTTAAAGTGTAGGAGAACGGAACGCCCAGACAGATTTTTAGCATTTTTTTTAGTTTTATTTTTTTCAATGTAGTTAAGTTCTGTCTGGGAGATGGTGTCCTGTGAATGATGAGCCTACTGGGCTTGCCCCTTAGATTGAACACCCTATCAGATATTTTTATTGGTTTTGAGTATTTGTAATATGTAGTTAATTTCTTACTAGGATCTGGTATCTTGTCATTAATGAGCCTACTGGGCTTGCCCTTAAAAGTGTGGAGAATGGAGCGCCAAGAAAATAATTTTTTTTTGTATTTGTAAAATGTAGTGCAAAGGTCTAGTCCACCCCAGGAAATTGCTGACTTGAAAAAATGGAGAAAAATCAAACTTGTATATTAATGAAAATTTCATCAAAATCAGAGGTAAAATGAAAAAGTTATGACTTTTTAAAGTTAGGCTTATTTTTCACAAAACAGTGACTTGCACAACTAGGTGACTCAGTCGATGAAGCCCACTATTCACTATTTCTTTTGTTTTTTATTGTTTGAATTGTACAAAATTTCATTTTTTCCCAAAGATTTGACAATGAGGACCAACTTGACTGAAAAATGTACAATACTAATCCTACATGTTCAGGAAGGATTTAATCGTATCACTTGACAACAAGGAGAAAATCAGAATATTTCATATAATACAATACAAAATAAATAGTGATTGGATGACGTCATAATTTAACTCATTTGCGTACAAGGCAGGAAGTGCAAAAAACGTTTTAGTGAAAATAAGCGAAATTTTTAAAAGATTTTTTAAAGCGTTGTGCTTTTTGGATTTTTTTCTTTTTATTCAAATCAATGTTTTGTTAAGGTTGACTTTTCCTATAATTTCTGTCTGGGAGATGGTATCCTGTGAATGGTGAGCCTACAGCGCTTGCTTCTTAGGAGGACGGAACGCCCATAAAGATTATCGTTTTTTTCTTCATTTTTGTATTTCTAAAAATGTAGTTAAGTTCTGTCTGGGAGATGGTATCCTGTGAATGATGAGCTTACTGTGCTTGCCCCTCAAAGTGTAAGAGAACTCTGGGAGATGGTATCCTGTGATTGATGAGCCTTCCGGGCTTGCCCCTTAAAGTGTAGGAGAACGGAACGCCGAGACAGATGATCGTTTTTTTTAATAATTTTTTTGGATTTATAAAAATTTAGTTAATTTCCGTCTGGGAGATGGTATCCTCTGAATAACGAGCCTACTGGGCTTGCCCCCTAAAGTCTAGGAAATCGGAACGCCCAGACAGATTTTTTTCCTTTTTTATAATCTTTTGGTATTTCTAAAAATGTAAATAATTTCTGTCTAGGAGATGGTATCCCGTGAATGATGAGCCTACTGGATTTGCCCCTTAACGTGTAGGAGAACGAAACACCCCGACAGATAATCGTTTTTATTTTTTTGTATATGTAACATTATTATTATTCTTCATTGAAAGTATTTGTAAAAATGTATCTAATTTCTGTATGGGAGATGGTATCCTGTAAATGACGAGACTAATTATATGGTTTCCCGTTAAAATGTAGGAGAACGGAACACCCTATCAGATATTTTTATTTGTCTTCACTATTTGTAAATTTAAACATTTTCTGACAACGCTGACTGGGAGATTGTATTTTGTCAACAATGGGTGTTATTGTCCCTTAAAGTATAGGAGAACAAAACGCTCAGAGAGGATATCATTATTATTGAAATTATTTGTATTTTTGTAAAAATGTAATTAATTTCTGTCTGGGAGACGGTATCCTGTGAATAAAGAGCCTACTTTGCTTTCCCCTTAAAGTGTATGAGAACGGAACGCCCAGACAGATAATCGTTTTGTTAAATACTTTTTTTGTATATGTAAAATGTAGTTAATTTCTGTCTGGGAGATGGTATCCTGTGAATGATGAGCCTACTGGGCTTGCCCCTTAAAGTGTAGGAGAACGGAACGCCCAGACAGATAATCGTTTTGGGAAACATTTTTTTTGTATATGTAAAATGTAGTTAATTTCTGTCTTGGAGATGGTATCCTGTGAATTATGAGCCTACTGGGCTTGCCCCTTAAAGTGTAGGAGAACGGAACGCCCAGACAGATAATCGTTTTGTTAAATATTTTTTTTGTATATGTAACATTATTATTCTTCATTGAAAGTATTTGTAAAAATGTGGTTAATTTCTGTATGGGAGATGGTATCTGTAATTGATGAGCCTACTTGGCTTGCCCCTTAAAGTCTAGGAAAACGGAACGCCCAGACAGATTATTTTTCTTCTTTTTTATAATCTTTTTGTATTTCAAAAAATGTAAATAATTTCTGTCTGGGAGACGGTATCCTGTGAATGATGAGCCTACTGGACTTGCCCCTTAAAGTGTAGGAGAACGGAACGCCCAGACAGATAATCGTTTTTTATATTTTTTTTCGTATATGTAACATTGTTATTATTCTTCATTGAAAGTATTTGTAAAAATGTAGTTAATTTCTGTATGGGAGATGGTATCCTGTAAATGACGAGACTAATTATTTGGCTTGCCGTTAAAGTGTAGGAGAACGGAACGCCCAGACAGATTTTTAGCATTTTTTTTAGTTTTATTTTTTTCAATGTAGTTAATTTCTGTCTGGGAGATGGTGTCCTGTGAATGATGAGCCTACTGGGCTTGCCCCTTAAAGTGTAGGAGAACGGAACGCCCAGACAGATTTTTAGCATTTTTTTTAGTTTTATTTTTTTCAATGTAGTTAATTTCTTACTGGGAGATGGTATCTTGTCAATAATGAGCCTACTGGGCTTGCCCTTAAAATTGTGGAGAATGGAGCGCCCAGACAATCATTTTTTTTGTATTTGTAAAATGTAGTAAAAGGTCTAGTCCACCCCAGTCAATTGCTGACTTGAATAAATAGAGAAAAATCAAACTTGCATAGTACCGAAAATTTCATCAAAATCAGATGTAAAATGAAAAAGTTATGACTTTTTAAAGTTAGGCTTATTTTTCACAACACAGTGACTTGCACAACTAGGTGACTCAGTCGATGAAGCCCACTATTCACTATTTCTTTTGTTTTTTATTGTTTGAATTGTACAAAATTTCATTTTTTCCAAAGATTTGACAATAAGGACCAACTTGACTGAAAAATGTACAATACTAATCCTACATGTTCAGGGAGGAATTAATCGTATCACTTGACAACAAGGAGAAAATCAGAATATTTCATATAATACAATACAAAATAAATAGTGATTGGATGACGTCATAATTTCCTTAATTGCATAAGAGGCTGGAAGTGCAAAAAACCTTTTAGTGAAAATAAGCGAAATTTTTAAAATGTCATAATTTTTTCTATTTTACATCCAATTTTGATGAAATTTTCAGCGTTGTGCTTGTTGGATTTTTTTCTTTTATTCAAATCAATGTTTTGTTAAGGTTAACTTTTCTTATAATTTCTGTCTGGGAGATGGTATCCTGTGAATGGTGAGCCTACTGCGCTTGCTTCTTAGGAGGACGGAACGCCCAGACAGATTATCATTATTATTTAAATTTTTTGTATTTGTAAAAATTTAGTTAATTTCTGTCCGTGAGATGGCATCCTGTGAATGATGAGCCTACTGGGCTTGCCCCTTAAAGTGTAGGAGGACGGAACGCCCAGACAGATTATCGTTTTTTTTCCTTCATTTTTTGTATTTGTAAAATGTAGTTAATTTATCTCTGGGAGATGGTATCCTATTAATGATGAGCCTACAGGGCTTGCCCCTTAAAGTGTAGGAGAACGGAACGCCTTATGAGATATTTTCATTTGTTTTGAGTATTTGTAAAATGTAGTTAATTTGTGATTGGGAGATTGTATCCTTTGAATTTACTGGGCTTGCCCCTTAAAGTGTAGGAGAACGGAACGCCCAGACAGATTTTTATCATTTTTCAAATTTTATTTTTTCAATGTAGTTATCTTCTGTCTAGAAGATTGCATCCTGGGAATGATGGACCTACTGGGCTTGTCACTTAAAGTGTAGGACAACGGAACGCTCAGACAGATTATTATCATATTCTTGATTGAAAATTACTAATTGCCCCCAAAAGTGAATGTAACGCCTTATCAGATGTATATATATATTTTAAAGTGTAGGAGAACGGAACGCCCAGACAGATAATCGTTTTGTTAAATAATTTTTTGTATATGTAAAATGTAGTTAAGTTCTGTCCGTGAGATGGCATCCTGTGAATGATGAGCCTACTGGGCTTGCCCTTTAAAGTGTAGGAGAACGGAACACTCAGACAGATTATCATTATTATTCAAATTATTTGTATTTGTAAAAATTTAGTTAATTTCTGTCCGTGAGATGGCATCCTATAAATGAAGAGCCTACTAAGACAGATTATCGTGTTTTTTTTCTTCATTTTTTGTATTTGTAAAATGTAGTTAATTTCTGTCTGGGAGATGGTATCCTTTGAATGATGAGCCTACTGGGCTCGCCCTTACAATGTAGGAGAACGGAACGCCCAGACAGATAATCGTTTTGTTAAATAATTTTTTGTATATGTAAAATGTAGTTAAGTTCTGTCCGTGAGATGGCATCCTGTGAATGATGAGCCTACTGGGCTTGCCCTTTAAAGTGTAGGAGAACGGAACACTCAGAGAGATTATCATTATTATTCAAATTATTTGTATTTGTAAAAATTTAGTTAATTTCTGTCCGTGAGATGGCATCCTATAAATGAAGAGCCTACTAAGACAGATTATCGTGTTCTTTTCTTCATTTTTTGTATTTGTAAAATGTAGTTAATTTCTGTCTGGGAGATGGTATCCTTTGAATGATGAGCCTACTGGGCTCGCCCTTACAATGTAGGAAAACGTAACGCCCAGACAGATTATCATTATTATTTAAATTATTTGTATTTGTAAAAATATTAATTTCTGTATGGGAGATGGTATCCTGTGAATGATGAGCCTACTGGGCTTGCCCCTTAAAGTGTAGGAGAACGGAACGCTCAGACACATTATTATTATATTCTTGATTGAAATTTACTTATTGCCCCAAAAGTGGATGTAACGCCCTATCAGATGTATATATATTTTTTGAATATTTGTAAAATATAGTTAATTTCTGTATGGGAGATGGTATCCTGTGAATGATGAGCCTACTGGGCTTGCCCCTTAAAGTGTAGGAGAACGGAACGCCCAGACAGATTTTTAGCATTTTTTTTAGTTTTATTTTTTCAATGTAGTTAATTTCTGTCTTGGAGATGGTGTCCTGTGAATGATGAGCCTACTGGGCTTGCCCCTTAAAGTGTAGGAGAACGGAACGCCCAGACAGATTTTTAGCATTTTTTTTAGTTTTATTTTTTTCAATGTAGTTAAGTTCTGTCTGGGAGATGGTGTCCTGTGAATGATGAGCCTACTGGGCTTGCCCCTTAGATTGAACACCCTATCAGATATTTTTATTGGTTTTGAGTATTTGTAATATGTAGTTAATTTCTTACTGGGAGATGGTATCTTGTCAATAATGAGCCTACTGGGCTTGCCCTTAAAAGTGTGGAGAATGGAGCGCCAAGAAAATAATTTTTTTTTGTATTTGTAAAATGTAGTGCAAAGGTCTAGTCCACCCCAGGAAATTGCTGACTTGAAAAAATGGAGAAAAATCAAACTTGTATATTACTGAAAATTTCATCAAAATCAGAGGTAAAATGAAAAAGTTATGACTTTTTAAACCTAGGCTTATTTTTCACAAAACAGTGACTTGCACAACTAGGTGACTCAGTCGATGAAGCCCACTATTCACTATTTCTTTTGTTTTTTATTGTTTGAATTGTACAAAATTTCATTTTTTCCCAAAGATTTGACAATAAGGACCAACTTGAGTAAGGAATTAATCTGTTGTCTCACGATGCGGCAAACTGAAATTGCGACGTTTCGACTGCTCCTGCTAGTCTTCGTCAGGCAATGAAGTGGACACTCGCTGCGCGCGCCTTTTATACCGTAGGCTACGGGCCGTCGGTTGCGCCGACCAATCAGAAGCCGCGGACGGTGCGATCGCCGTAGGGCATGCGGACGTCGGGGAAAAAACCCCGTCGGCTGCAGTCGGCGTGGAAAGCGGGCGATTTGCGGACGTCGAGAAGTGAACCGCGCTAGCTGTGCAAAAACTAATGGGGTTGGATGCGGACGTCGGAGGGCGGTCGACCGGTGAGCTACGGGCGGTCGTAGGGGGCGCATGTCGGCGAATGGTCGGAAGCCATTCTTCAGGGATGTCAATGCCGTTATCCCTGTTCACATTATTGGGATGAAGACGAATTTGGATAGCCTCTTTAACACGCCGTGTGTACCAGTGCTTATCCCGCGCTATACAGCTTACCTCGTCCCAATTGGGAGGGTGATCTGGATTCCAAGCGTGCTCTGCAACTGCCGAACTATCTATGCGTCGGTGCTTAACATCTCTGCGATGTTCTAGCATTCGCTCGTTAACGGGTCTGCCCGTTTCTCCGATGTAAACCTTGTCACAAGCCCCGCATGGTATCTTGTAAACAACGCCATCGAGTCTGCCGGGCAGCGCGGGGTCTTTGGGGCGCACTAACTGTTTACGGATAGTAGTGTCGGACTTGAAAACCGCGCGTATGCTGTACTTCTCTAAGTGCCGGCGTAGTTGGCGGGAAATAGAATCGACAAACGGAAGTACGACGGTAGATTTGCAGCGCGCAATGTCTTCTTCGGCGACGTTCTTCTCTTAGATACACGGTTGAGAAAGGACCGCGGGTAACCATTGGAAACGAGTGCAGAGGCAATGCGTTGTTTCTCAGCGGCGGTGCATTGTGGTTTCGATAGAATACGTGATGCTCGGTCATAAAGGCATTTGACTACCCCGCGTTTGACGGACTGGGGGTGATGTGAATCGTACGTTAAATATTGATCTGTATGCTGTAGGCTTTCTGTACACTGTAGTGGTGAGGCGGCCCTCATCATCCCGGTGTACAAGAGTGTCAAGGAAGGCAATGCGGTTATTGTCTTCTGTCTCCATAGTGAAATTTGTAAGTACAGTTATATCATTATTTTCCTTCTAATTATTTTGCTTATAGAGGGAAGAGACTGTGTGGATGTTGTCATGCTAGAATTCATTTTCATGGATTTGACCCGCGTTGCAGCTAGCAGCTGAATGAGTTGGTAGCGAATCGGCCTGCAAGTTGAATTGTCCTACTCATCATCACCGGCGTAATTCCCAGTAATTTACCTCCATCCATGTTACTTTTAAAGGACAAGTCCACCCCAACAAAAACTAGATTTGAATAAAAAGAGAAAAATTCAACAAGCGGAGCACTGAAAATTTCATCAAAATCGGATCTAAAATAAGAAAGTTGTGGCATTTTAAAATTTCGCTTCATTTCACAAAACAGGTATATGCATCCTTATCCAGAATTCTTCTTATGCGATTGAGATTATATATTTGCCATTTGAAAGTGCGACAAGAGTATGTTACATGTTCGGGCATTTTGTACCATATACATTCTACAAAAAATATTTGGTAAAAATGATCCATGAATTGTGTGTCCAACCAACATCGGGTATTTCTTTTGGCCACTTTTATTTATCCAGAGTAATGAAATTTTTGCCCCTACTAAGGCAATCGCTGTTTTTTTCCCTTACTGGACAATATGCTTCCTGCATTAAGGAAAATACTGCCAAAAATTCGTTGTTGGACGCATAATTACCAACGTGCCGGTTAAAATTTTACCCAATATTTTTGACTGTGTACAAATAGTAAGTTTGGAAAGTGACCAGACCCTAAAATGATGTAGCTACATTTTCTACGTGAAGCTGACAAAAGATGTATATCAAAATTTATTGTTTGCCTCATTTGCAGAAACCAAAATGTGATTCACCTGTTCAATTTCCATTCCACATTCAAAACAATTCAATAATAGGAGTTTATGTCTCTTGAATGATTTTTACAGATAATGATAATAATAGGCATTTATATAGCGCAATCTATCTAGAAATATTATTATTGATATTATTATTATTACCCCGGCTTTAGCTAGAGATGCCTTTCAGCGCTCATGCATTCAAGGAATTAATCCTGCCGGGTACCAATTCACCTCACCTGTATCGAATGCAGCACAATGTGGATAAATTTCTAGCTGAGGGAAATTACGCCATGGCTGGGATTCGAACCCAAGACCCTCTGTTTCAAAGTCAGAAGACTTATCCACTGGGCCAGAACGCTCCACAGTGCATGGGTGGGGGGGGGGGAAGGGGGTTCACTAAAAAATAAGATAATTTTTGGTACATTTATCAATTTTTCACACCTACCATAATTCCAGGGGTGCTGCCTATGGATAATAATACATGTAGCATCCCCAGGAAAGTCTGGGGGGGGGGGGGCGTCAGCATCCCCAGCACCTCGCGCTTCTCAGGGTCGTACTCCATGGCTGGATATCAGCACGAAGAGACCAGGGGGCCTTATGCATTGAAAACTTTTGCCATAAAAAAACATTCTGGAAATTAATAAATAACTCTGGCGAACAGTGAAAACTGACAAAAAAGAAGACGCCAGTCTGATAGTTTCTCATTCACGCTACAGGCCCAGGTTCGAGTGGTATCCTGGAGATCGCGCTAGTATAGGTAGTTCCTTTTCCTTTTGGAAGCTGTTACGGAAATTATTGCCCATTAAAATTGAGCGTGTTCGTGACTTTCTTGGCAATCGTTCAGGTAAATGGACAAATAAATGTTTTTTTTTCCTGGAAATATACTTTAATTTAACCTGCCGCTAATAATAATACAAGTGAACCCCCAGGAATGTTTTAACAACGCATTAGGTTGGTTACCGTATAGGTACACAATTTCCCATCAACTAACCCGTTCGTTGTAGCTTCAGAAGGTTTTTTTTATATTGATTTTGCTTGTGATAAATATGCAAATGAACCCACAGAAAGTTTGCAGATTCTGTGTTCACCAAGCTAATTTTCGATTGGTGTTTTTATCACTGTCTAAACAGCTAGTCTGGATACTTCAAATTTCAGACAGAGAGTGTAATGAAAAAAATGAGAATATGTATAATTTCATATCTTCACAATCCAAAGAGAATTTGAGGTAAAAATACGAGATTACCTTTTAAAAAAGACCGTGCGTGATCTACCCCAGCAAACAAATAGGCCCTACACTGTGAGAAAATGAAGTGCTAATTTAACACTTACTGTGCTTGTATAGTGATTGCACTACGAGTGCTGATTTTTTAAACTTGAACTAGAAATAAGCACTAGTGGTGCAGCCACTATACAAGCATTTAAATGCTAAATTAGCACTTCTTATTTACAGTGTAGAAAAATGACTGAGAAAATGAAGTGCTAATTTAACACTTACTGTGCTTGTATAGTGATTGCACTACGAGTGCTGACAATAAATAAATGTTTGGTACCACAAAATCGCAAAATAGCCTTAAAAGGGACATAATTATTAAGCTTCTCCACATGCTCATATCGTAAAATGGTAATTGTAAAATCGAATGATCATATATATCGCTAAACACCTCTTTTTAACAAGCCTCTATAGGCGATCGAGAATGATAGTGACTATAGCGTGTTTAGCACACTAAAAATATTTACCCAATATATCATTTCATTTTCAGGATGTCAAATTGTGCGGGAGCGGGGAGCACCGCTCCCAGGAAGCAACAGAAGAGGAGAGGAAGAGGAAAAGAAAGAAAAGAGGAAGGCAAGAAAGGGGAAGAGGAGGAGGAAAAAAGAAGAAAAGAGAAAACTTAGAAAAAAGTGCCATATTTTCATTCATTTAGTTACATCTAGACTAGCTTGCAAAACGTAGCAGAGTAATTCAGTAATACTGAGCACACTTATTCTGGATTTTTTATACATATTTTACCTTGCACTTGCACAGTGCCAGTGAGGTGAGGACAGGTCTGAGTGAGGAAATTGAGTATAGGCGCAAAACAATGTTATTTATCTATTAATTGATACTTGAGATTCTGATATATATATCCGATATTATGTATCATGTAATAATAAGCATAAGCTAGTTTATATGACATGTACAAAATGTATCATGTAAGCTGGAGAAGCACAACCGACCTGACAGGCAAATGTACCCAGAAACAGTCAATGAAACAGTTTTTGTGGCTTGGAATGGGCCAGAAGTGCATTACTGTGATAATGTTGTGAGAAAAGCCTTGGATAGACACTTCGGAAAAAGTTGGCACTTTGTCAGGTCTCACCCTGTGAAACTTTATAGAGTATCAGAAGCTGTTGATCACATCCAGACTCAACATCCAAAGTTCCCCATGGTGTGTTAGCAGGCCTGGGGTCCGTTGCAGAAAGAGTTGCAATCAATCGCAACTCCAAAAATCATGCGCAACTTGATTTTCCAACCAATCAACAGCGCGCATTTTTGACTTGCGATTGATTTTTTTACTTGCGTTTAAACGCAACTCTTTCTGCAACGGGCCCCTGATGTGCTAGTTACCGCCTACATGGTAACACGCACTGTAAGTTCCTAAGGACCATGTAAACTTTACCAGTGCAAAATAAGTATTCTTAGTCTGTAAGTTGTAACAACACAGACATGACAGAAGTTGTATGATGCTAGAGATAAGCATTATAGCAAGCACTACACAATAATATATACGATTACAACTGTACAAAATTGCAAGGTCTATTTAAGCATAAAGCAGTACAGAATAAATACTGTAAGTTTGCATCAGTAAGAAGTCCTAACGTCCAGGCTAGAAAGGTGTATTGTACCTCTAGGTCTAAACGACCCAATGGGAATGGATCTTTCATCCATTTAGATGCTCAATTATATGCACTACCTGTAACAGTACAAAGCCAAAGTGAGTACTGAAAGTCTATACATAAGTTATCAAGTATTATTGGGGTGACTTTGTAACAGTACAACCATGTGAATATGTAACTCATGTTGTATCTTCCTTCACAATGCGCAAAAATGTAGACATTTCAGAATAATGTTGATTATGAAAAATCAACCACAAGTGGTTGTTTTTTACAAGCTGATTGAGGAAACTTTGAGCTTCAAAACTTGCTCCTGAGGAAGAAAAAATAATTTGACGCCCTGTTTCATTTTATTTACAATATGTTTTGTCCTATACATCTTGATACATAATCAATAGAACAAGGAAAATATATATCACAATAATCAAGATAATCTATTCAATGCCGTTCGACTTTGTTTATTCAGGCCATAGCTGCGCGTTGTTTACCTGTTTTTTGTAGGTCTTCGATGTCAGTGAAATAGTGACTTCCTGGAGGTTTGTAAACTAAGGTCTGTACACTGGCCATCCTTTTCTGTCTCGGAACTTCGCTTTTGATCAATGCACCATTTTGCTATTATTCTGCCTTGATTTTGTTTTCTAATCATGTAAAAATTGTTTGTATATATTGTGATCCTCGATGATTTTCCAATAAAAATATAATTAAAAAAAAAAAAAAAAAGATAATCTATTCAAAGAGGTTGAATGCAGGAGGCTATGGGGTAGAAAGGGAACATGAATGTTTGCTGGGTAATTTTTCCCCAAATATTGGTCAAAATGGATGTTTGAATGGTAAATTTCAACGCATCATTGCGTAAAATTTAGAAAATATTCGGTATCTTTTTACCCAACAAACATGCGTGCTCCCATTTTACCCAATATTGGGTAAACTTTTTTTTAGAGTGCAGAGTTGCTGTTAAGCGTTTGGTGTTTCTAGGAATGAATTCCTGCCAGGTACCGATTTACCACACCTGCAGAACAATGTGGATTAATTTCGTGTAAATCTTCAATAAAAGTGATTAGTGAAAGGGCGTAGGGATTGGGGTGCACCGGGCGCACGCGCACGGCCCTCCCGCTGAGGCAGAGGACTTGCAAGCACAACGAAATTTGTAACAGTTCTTCTGTTTTCAACAGCTAATTTTCCAAACTTAAGTCCCAACTACCCTAGATATGCACCCCCTCCCCTGCCCATACCACTGTAGTTCCATCTCCTCATGCTCAAACCCGTTGACGCCCTTGAAGGGCAGGACTTATTCGTGATTTGGGGGGACCATTGACTTCATGAAAGGAAATCCGATCCAACCCTAGCAAAAAAAAAACCCTTACCCCAAACTTAGCCCTAAACTTATCGGTGACCAACATATTGCTATCTTGATTGTGCTCAATATCTTTACCAGCAATTTACCACGTTTTTGGAACAAACCTACTGATACAACTTCGATGTTTTTGTTTGTTTGTTATCAAACACCCACTTTACTCTCTTATCATATCATGATCACGTTTATCCTAACCTACTTTTAATTCGTTATGGTTAATATTACAAGTTTACCAATATAAGCTATGCTTTTTAATAGGTCCCTTGTTTTTCGTGTTTGTATATCGATCGGTAGTTTGTCTTAT